>NW_001849511.1:14957-49957 GCF_000209065.1 Trypanosoma cruzi
TTCTCAAAGAAGAGACGAAGTGCCGTGTCGACCTTTTCCTTCACGGGGATACACTCTTTAAGGTGCTTAACATCATCCCACTCTCCAAGAATCCAAGCCGCCATGGCCCCCGACTGTGCTATAGCCGCCGAGGACTGTGTGAGCCGTGGGGAGGCCGTTTTGACGACATGAAGCGCCTTCTCCCATTCTCCACACAAACAGAGCGTTCGCACGTAACCCTCAAGATCCACCAGACTGAAGTTTTTGTTATTCTCCACTTTTCCAGCATAGACACGCTGTGCTACATCCCACCACTGCAACAATTCATAATTCAATCCATCCTCATTTTCAGTCTTGTAGCGAATGACACGAAAAAGTCCAACAACAGAATCCTGCATCTCACGTTTACTGTACAGCCATGCAAGTGGGAGGACAAGAGAGTGCAACGCCTCTTTTGGGACACTGCTTGTGTAACGATACTTCTCAATGACGGGTAACACCTTGTTCTCAAGATAGCTTATGGCCTTATCATACATTCGTGTGCGCTGTGCTGCCTCTACCAGGTTATCCATTGTAAAGAGCGGATTTAAAATATTAGGAATAGGTGATGCTAGTGGATACGTTATGGGTGAGGTGGGATTTTGCGCATTCGTTGAGGTAATTGGACGTGCCAATGGATTAAACCCAATCGCAATTTCCGAATTTTCACACATTGTTCTTCGCATCCTGTTATTATTCTGATGGTAATAACGAGAAGTGTCTACACCATTTTCAGTAAAGTCATTGGTGTTACCGTTGCTTTCCTCATTGTTGTTGTTGTTGTTATCCCTTTGACAGCCACTGTTCAGATCCACAAGTGGATTGTCGATGAGATTTGGCATGGTGTTCCTTGGGCCCATGCGTGATTCAACGGGAGAACGAAGTGACTGCACCGGGGACTCAAAGTTGAAATTATCACTGATCGTCCTACTTTGATGGTCTTGTGCCGAATGAAGGGCCGTTGTCGCCCGTGTGTTGCTATCATTGCTCTCAAGGTATCGTAGTTGCTGCAGGACGGGCTCCTTAATGTCCGGTGGATTGTGATCAAGGTAGTCAGCAAGCCCAAGGCATTTGGAGATCACTTCACTGTCTGTGGAGCGCAGGGCGAGGTGAAGAACTTCATTCACCTTCTTCATATGCTCCGCGTTGAGAGACTCGTAGAAGCACTTGAAGGATGGGTAAAACAATTTGCGGCGTAGCGGCTCGTGCTTGTCAAAGAGATCCACCACGATGCGGAAGACAGGGTGTGGGGAGACCATAATGATGTTCTTTTGAAACTCCGCGAACCACTCCCGCCATTTGTTATCCTTTGTACGCAATCCAAACTCCACGTGCTTCATAAACAGTGTGATGTCGTGCTGTCCCTGCGGATACGTGTCATAACGATCGTCATCAGGCTGGTCAAGGTATTGATTGCCATGACCCAACTCCTGCTGGTGCTTCGGGTGATAGCGGCTCAGGTACGGCGATCGCGGCTGATCCCCCATCACAGCTGTGGTATCCAGCCCACTTTCTGCCACCGACGATATTGTCGGACCCAAACTGCTCATCTCCTCTGTATCTCGCAAACACTCACGCAGGGCGGCTATCGTTGACTTTCCACTCAGACACATGGCGGCAAGGACTTTCAACGCCTCCAGCACCATCGCAGTCGATAGGCGAGGTCCAAGGTCTTCGCTTAACACACAATGTCGTGTGAGAGTCCGAATAGCATGCATTAAAGCAGGAAGATGTTGCACAGCTTTCAAATTACACACAATGTGGATTGCGGCACACAATGAGAGTGAGCGTACTTCCACCAATTGCTCAAGTTGCTGCACAAAATGCATGAGCATAGGAAAGACAACTGGTATGCAATGTGGAGGAATATAACTGGCATGCAACAAAATGTCCACAACACGCAAACAAAATTCTCTTGACTCTGTATGATCTTGCAGGGCAACATCCACAAGGCGTGGATACAACCAAGGCCACACTTCCGCTTGCTCCTTCCCAGATAGTTTCCCAGGTTTCAGCGCACTAACAACATCCAATACGGCACGAAAAAGGGCATGATCCTGTGGGTACCAGAGTTGCTCAAGTAGCACCACAATTTCAGGTAAGACCGTCTTGGAGATTTTTTCATGCCTTAGTGAGGTGATAGCAGCGAGAACGTGCAACGCTTCTATCCGCAGCGACGGTGTGTCGTTTGAACGCTTAGCAATCTGCAACACTGCCTTTGCCGCATGAGCTCCTCCAATGAGATCTTTCCTGTCACTAGTCGTTTGCACAAGTTGCAGTAAGGTGCGTAATACCTGTGTGCATACCATCTCCGAAAGACTCACATCCAATATGCGGCTCAGATCACGGTAGACAATGACTGTATAATCGTATGTCAGTTCAAGATCGGCTTCATCTTGAATGGCCGCCTCATCATCTTTCTTCTTTGTGGCAGCGGTGTCTGGCTTGGTTGAGGGATCAACAGCACCTAATTGACCAAAAAGTGTAAGCACCTGTCTCACCTCCTCATCGGTACTGTTCAATGCACCAATGTAGACGGAGGTGATGGATTGCAGCAGATCATGAAGCTGAGTCGCATTCCACTCCCGCGGCGAAGCCCCAATAGCATGCATTTTCACCAAAAAGCTAATGGCAGCGTGGCTCAGTGAGGTGGATGTGCTGTGGCGGAGAATACTTACCGCTGGGGCGTACAACTCTGCCAAATCATCTTGGTTCCGGAGCATCAGGTTCTCATCCTTCATCAGGGCACCAAGAATGGTGTCGGTTGTCTTTAGAATGGAGAGGGCGATAGCATCGGCCACCATCTCATCCACCAAGTGCCTCCGAAAAGCAATAAAAATGCGATGCATATGATCCATCAATGGTGCCAGAGAGGACTTGGCAAGTGTTTGAAGATCGGAAATATGACGAATAAGACTTCGAGGATCGTCAGAGTACTCAATTACCGCCACGTACGACTCCACCAAAATAAGTAAACTTTGCTGCACCGCTTCCACTGAAGGCGTTGACCGCGGTTCCTGCGTAAGAACTACGAAAAGTTCCACAGTTTTCTCTCGTACCTGGGAAGTGTCATGAAGGAAACTCATAAGCGTTTTTAAAATTCTCTGCTCTAACAGAAATGGACGTAAATCCACGGCATCTGCAAGAAGTGTTACTTCCATGAGTCGAACCTTCGGATCCAGCTCCATCACTACATGCCTTAAGTAGAGCTCAATAATTTCGGTGACACGTGTGGAGTAGGTAGAGGTGCGGTGCTGCCTTGCGTAGTACGTCCACTGGCTCAGTGCTTCCACAACCGAGGTACTGCACTGCTGCCGTACTTGGGCGTCCTGGTGACGTTGATAATGAATAACGGAAGACCGAACTTCCTCCAGCTGCTGCAATGAAGTTATTTGTCGCTTTGCAAAAAGCCCAAGGGCAATGCAAAGCTCCGGAGCGCTTACTGGATAATGCGTAAACATGTTGTTGTTACCGCCACTACCGATAACAAACCCTACACTACCTATTGTTGTTGTTGTTGTTGCATTTGTATTTGCTGTTGTCGCAGAAATTGCCACGCCGCTTATGGATGAGTTGTGACCTCCTCCAGCTAAATTTCCTGCCCCATCACTCCTCGTACACACATTCACTTGGCTTTCTCCAACACTACTAGTCGTCACGTTGCGGTTAGAATTGCCGGTTCCGGCCTCTAACGTGGCAGGCGAGAGAAAGTACTGCGCTAAACGGCCCACAGTACTGCTGGGCCCACTGAAGGTTGATGCCTGCTGTTGGGCATCATGCCTTGAATGCAGTGGGACAGAACCCACTGTAGAAACGGGGAACTTATCGCGTGTCGAATTTGGCATGCCACCACTAAAATTCATCCGCTTTGAATCCTGAAGATTGTCCTTTAGTTTATTGTCAACAAGATTTTCAAGAGCCGCCTGCAGCTCAGCACTCACGGGGAGGACATGTTCTTGAATCATCGTTACATACTTGACAAGCTCGGCAGAGAGAACAGCATTCGCCAGGTGAGGAATGCAGCGGCGCACCAAACCATCAACGTGCTGCATGAGTTCTTGCTGCTTGACACAATTTGCTGGAGCCACACTTCGTGTCCGAGCAGATGTCGTACCTTCGCTCCCAACAGAAGCATTTTGCACAGAATGAGTGCTTCCTGCCGTCGTTGGTGCCTCACTCTTGCTGGCAGAGAAGCTAGCGGCTATAGACCTTCCAGACTTACTCGTATGTAGCACCCGCTTGTATATTGACCATGCGTGGCTGCTACATATGGCCGCTAGAATATGCCAACACTCCTCTTGTGTTTCCCGACGAGTGATGTAGCGCATGAGGATAGAGTCCAGATTCGTCCTGTTTGTGGTGTCTAGTACCTCGTAACCAACGTTCTTTATAAAGGTAGCAACATTGCGCAGCTCCAGGCTCTTGTTTCGTTCATCTCGAACGTTTTTCACGGGTTCCATAATGATAGCGCAATAGGTGGTACGACGGACCGCGGAAAGTACATCCGTCTCTGCAATAACTGGAACGAGATCACACACAGCAGCGCGTACGGCATGAGACTTGGAAACGCGGTGTTGTTCCGTGACAAGAACACAAAGCTGCGGTAGAATAGGCACCTGCTTCTCCATAAATTGTACCCCTCTGCTACTTATGAGTGCACGAATAGATTGCAATGTTGATATAATGCTGCTTTCGTTATTGTGACTTGTGTTTAAGGACCGAATCGCATCATCCAAGACACGCCGGTTTTCCAGCACCACCTCATTGTGTCGCATGGCGCTCGTGTTACTAAATATCGCCACCAGGCAGTCGTACGCAGCACGACGAAGCACCTCATCCGTCGAGCCAGCCAGGGCTGTTGCGAGCTGCACAGCATGTGGACGAAGTGGCCCGGCCATGTAGCGCGGGTTAATCTCGGCTGTGGCAGCGAGTGCTAGCATGACGGCAAGAAACTGCGCGACAAATGGCGCCTTTGTTTGCTGTGCACGGCCGTGAAGTTGAATAAGAGACAACTCGCAGTTATCTTTAAGTTCCTTCGTAATAAATGACTTGAGTGGTGAATCTAACGAAACAAACTTTAAATCCAAAGTCAACATACGCTTCAGCACACGTTGTGCCTCCATCACCGGCTTCTCAAGGCCACAATGCAGGACTATGAAGAGGCTACGGCAAAGTCGTGTAAACTTTTGTTGAGGATTTGTATACGGCACAGCAAGGAGAGCATCAATAAATTCCACAGCAAGAAGAAGTAATTTTGGATTTGATGTTCGTGACAGCTCGGAGAGAACATCGCGTATGCGTTGCTCAAGAAACAAGTCACGACTCATCGGGTCGCAGCTTGCAAGGGCTCGTCGTTCTATGGCCCACACAGCATCTCGCATCACGGCTTCTGCATTTGACCCATTCACAGAACACTCAAGCTCCTTCAGCAGCTGATTCACCTCCTCATCACTGGCGTCCGTGGAGCCCGCGGGGGTCGAGGATGACATGGGCACATAACTGGAGGCAGCCACATCTGGAACCGGGCCACTGGACACGCCACGCCCAACGGCACCCCCACCGCCATTGCCAACAACGCCGCAACCTAAAACATGAAGACCACTGCCATTACCCGTCGCACCCCCACCGCTGCTTGAGCCGGATGAGGTGTGACGCCGCTGCATAGCGTACTTCTGCATGTAACGCCCAAGCGGTACAGATTCAAAGCCCTGATTCTGAGCTTATTCAACAAGTTCGGTTCCGCCAACCTTATTTTCCTTTTTTTTTTTGTCCTTTGAATGCCTACCTTACTCGGCGCTGTGTCTTGGTCGTCCACCACCGCCACCAACACCCCCCCCTTTTTTTTTTCGTTTTCTTTTATTCTTTCTTTCTTTTTCGTTTTTTTTTTCCCTCCTCCTTCTCTCTTTCGTACTTTCTTATTTGGCTAATGCCAGGTGTTCTTCTCTGGAGAAGGCGTCCTTCTTCGTTTTTATTCCTCTTCCCCACCTTCCTTCCTTTGCTTTTTTTTTCCTTTTTTTTGGGTGCCGCGAGGTCTTCTGTAATATCCCTTTAAGGATACCGGCTACAGCGCAGCGGTAGAAGTGGACAGGCGGAGAAAATGCAAAGGAAAAAAAAAAGCATGATTCGTTTGATGACGTTCAGGCATCCTCACTTCTCTCTCTCTCATGCTCTCATGCTCTCATTCATTGTTATTTCAGTAGTACCGTTCGCAAGTGCATGATAAAGAAAAAACAACAACAACAAAAGCAAAAAAGGTTATAAGACTGAATACGACCCCCCTCCTCTCCCGCTCCCTTTTTTTTTTTAAATTATCTTGTATGTGTGTCGCCGTGAATATGGGAGTTGCCGTTCCCTACCCCAAACTTACCCTGTTCTTTTGCACTTTCCTTTTGCACGCGTGCGTGCTCGGGTGATGGCGGTAGGCGTGATGGGAATATTGTGGGGGGTATGCTGTGGCTCATTATTCATTCCTCACCACCCTTCTTCTGCCCCCCACACCTCCATGCGACACGTACATGCAAATAAACAAACCCATGGCTTTCACACACACACACACACGTACACGTTACATGTAGTCACACTACTGAAATGGATGCAAAAAGCAACAACAACAATAAATACAAATATGAGGCAGCAACAGGAAGGCCAATGCGTTGCGGTTCAACATGTACGTACCCACCCACCCACCACCAAACAAACAAGTAAAAAAGGCAATTGTGGCAGGTAACAATGCTAATTTGTAGTAATCGACCTTATTACTACCATCTAAATGGGAACCACACGCGCCGCCAGCCAGTAGAAACAAAAAAAAAAAAAAAGAAAAAAAAAAGACGGAACAAAACAATATTGAAGTAAATAATAATTTACAAAAAAAAAAAATAGACACACAGGCGCACACAAATAAAGAACACCAAAAAAAAAAAAAGTTGTGTATGGGATGGGTGGGGACACATGAACTCCTTTCGGCAGGTCCAAATAAATAAATTGAAGAGGCAACCCACAACCCTTCTCCCATTACATGTTTCCTTTTTTTTTATTTGCGTGCATCCCTTCTTTTCTGTATATATATATATATATATATCAATGCGCCTTTTGGATTCCTCTACGCAATTTATTTATTCCATTCATTCTTTTCTATCCTCTTCGCCTTTTCTCTACCTCTCTCGTCCTGTTCTATTCCTCTTCCTCTTCCTCCTCACTCCCCCACTTCCCACCGGCCACCAGATCTATTAAATACCGCGATGCAAGACGCAAAAATCCCACCCCATTCTAGCGCACGCCTGCCATTTAGACTTCTCTCAGCCTTCTCCCGTCGATGAGATGATTTGGCACGTCTGCATCGGTGGCGCCCATTAGGTGACGGAGAGCGCGGCTACGATGCGGATGCGGCTGCGCGTTCTCGCGTTTTAACCGCGCTGCCCGCCGCGTCGGACGGTGGCATCGACGGCCTTCTTTTTCGACGCCTTGGTGGCACCTGCGGCTGGGACTTCGTTTTCCGGGTCGCGTGCACCGCCTTCTCTAAAGCGGAGGGTTTCTCATCTTCAACATTTCCCGTCTTTTCATTCGGCCGCCTCACTACCTCTCTCTTCGCTGAGTCATCTGCCTCCTGCTTTTCTTTTTGACTCTTCTCCTTCTTACCGCGGCAGCAATCGCAGAAGACCTTTTCCTTCTTGGCCTTTGGCGGTACAGACTCCACAGCCGTAAATACAGGCTTGAATTGGACAGCCGCTTTCTGGGTTTCATTTCCGTCATCCTCAACACCCGCCGCCCTTCTTTTCTTCCTGCTCTTCCTGCTATTTTCTCTGCCGCTGCCGCTGCTAGTGCTACCGCTCATGGTTCTCGTTCTGCGATGCTTCATCTTTGTTTCCTTCACCCCGAAGTCATTCCCTGTTGAAGGCGATGGAAGGCGCCGCACCCTGCTACCATCGTCAACCTCCTCGCTGTACCTTATTTGTTTCAGCTTTCTCAACCGCTGTTGACGTTCTCGTTCGTTCCTTCTGTTTTTATCTTTGGAAACAGAGGGTGATTTGACGTTGGAATCCACGCTACGCCGCCTTAACGACGAATCTTCGTGGCGGGAGTGCCGACGTGGAGACAAGGAGGCATCATGCCCCCTAGTCCCACCTTTGTCATATGACATATGCCGGCCGTGCACCGGTTCTGAGAAGGATTCCCTCCTTTTCGGTGAACGCACAACCCCAAAGGAACGTGACTTCACCGCGCTCAGTAAAGCTGGCCGTGTCCTCGTAACTTCAGCCTGAGGTCTCTGGCGAATGGGGGAAAGTTTTACAATCCTCTCAGGTTTATCTGGCAACTGCTCGGTCGAAGGGAATCTTTTCGACTGTGTATAATAGTGAAGCTGCTGCTGCTGCTGATGTCCTTCTTGCCGCATTTGCGACGACCGTTGCAAGAAAACAACCCTTCGCTCTTCCTTGCTGTCAGATCGCAACCCCGATTCCCCGTATCCGGTGCCGGTGGTCGAAAATTCCCGATCAAACGGTTCCGTGTGATATCGTTCTTGTTGCTGTTGGTGGGGGTGAGGATCTTTTGGTGACTCACCGGCGCGTGGGGTGCCGTACAGGATCTCGCGCACAAACTGTTCGTTGTGGCGGCCACCAATGATGGCAATTCGTGGAACATCATCGTCCTCCTCCTCTTCCTCCTCCTCATCGGAGTTGTAGTCGTCCTCATTAAACGAGTCATCGTCGTAGCTATTCCTACGACTTCGGCCCACACTATCTGCCATTTGCCTGATAACGCGATCTTTTTCCATGTAAATCCTCTCCGGGCTCGCATCTAGCCCTTCAAGATGACCGCTCACATTCCTCTCGCTGGTGTTGGAGCCTCCGTAACTCACCGGCGACACAGCCCGCACATTTCCATGGACGTACTCGGAGCTTCCCCGACGTCCATGGCCGTTGACAACCCTTTCAATGTCGGAACCGCCGTTCCACTCCCAGTCGTATCTATTAGGCACCGTACTCTCGGACGATCGCGGCGGCGGCAACGTGCTACTCTGGGAAGAGCAACCATGCTCGGTGGCCACAGGTGGCCTCTGCCCCGCGCTGCGAGGACCACGAGTATAAACGACAAGCGAAGCCATTTAAAAAAAATGAAAAAAAAAAAAAGAGAAAAACAATTACCTTCTATAATATTTATATTTATGAGGATATATACGTATATATATATATATCTTTCCAACGTCCGCAATATCTACTTCCTCCCCGCTATTTTCCTGTGGCCTCCTTTACTCAAAATAAATAGTTCAAATGTTTGTGCCTTCGCTTTTTTTTTTTTTTTTTTCTTCTCCCTCTTTCCTTCTGTCCGTCTGTTTACCTTCTCACAGGAATAAAACAACTGAAACAAAGAAAGAAAGAAAGAAAGAAGAAAAAACGCAGAATAATCTTCTGGGGCACTGGCCGGATCCTGAAATTATCTATAAAAAAAAAAAACAAACAAAATAAGAAGGAAAAGGGTGTAACGCATAGGCAGTTAAAGGCCTCAATGTTTTCTCCTCAACAATTCATAGGATAGGAAAAAAGGTATCATAAAGGAATGCATTCGGCTACCGGTATGTATGTATGTATATATAATTTAGTTAGCCAGCTCTCCCGCAATCATTCTCTTCAAGAGCCCCCAGCAACAAGAAGATAAAATACTTTTATTACCCTCCCTCCTTCCAATCCTCAATGTGACACGCATGTGTGCATGTATGCACACAGATGGATTTCCATATTTCCGCAGATCAAAACATCGACGCAACACGACATCGTTGTTCATGAAGACGAAAAAAAAAAAAAAAAACGTCATCAGTGAACACATTTCAGAGCATCAATGGGATTACATTTACGTCTTGCATGGGGAAAGGCTGAGGCATTCGCACGGAGCCTGAGACAGGCCGCAAGCCACGCATCTGCCAGTACTTCCCACGCTCGAGAGCCAAGAAAGGAAAGACCTACTTGTAGAGAAAGAATCGCCTCCTTACCTACACAGCGCCTCACCGTTTTCTCTTCTCTTGGGGAGATGGCGTAAGGTGCAAGGGACGTGGAGGATACATCTTCCTCATTATCATAGCAAGAATGCATATCCAGCGTTATCCAAAGCCCAACTTCAGCAAGAAAACTTTGCAGCAACAAAATTTGTAGATTTTCAGCTTCTGTAAGAAGCTCTGACGTGGTTGCAGCTGCCGACACGGATGTGTTGGCATGACTCTCATTCGTATCACCTAATGGCAGAGACGCACTGCGGTTTGGGAACGTCATGTTGTTGGAAATAAAGTGTTTCCACTGATATCGGAGGTACTGTGAGCCAACGACATTGCCCTCATCTTGATCTGAAACAGCTCCTCCCCACGAGGATTCCTTTGGCGTGGCTACTGTAAAGTCTGCGGGAGAATCGCATCGTTCCTTATTCCCTAAATTGAATGGCAACGGATCGGGTTGCCGGAGTTGTTGTGTTTCTCGTGGCTGCATGGATGTCCTTCTGGGAGCCATGGAGCTCGTCACCGCGGATGGAAAGTTTGGTGACTCCAACACCCTCCCAATACACTCCACAATCCAAAGTAGTACCTCCGATGACAAATTCGCAATGGACGACATCTCCTGTTGACGCCGCTGTTCAACCGAATGCATCAAACCGTCCTCATGCATGTGAATCGCTTCATAGGAAAGTTCATCCGCCTGCTGACTCAATGCCGGCTGCATGACAGAGATGGGGAGAGAAAGAACCCGTCGAATGAGTCCATTTGCCTTCCGCGATGTGTCTCCGTTTTCCCCATCGGTCGTCATTTCCACCTCCTTACCATCATTGATATTCCACTCACACTCCTTCCCGCCTTGTTGCTGGCGATTTCTTAGCCATTCACTGGCAGCAAGCAGTACAAATCGCGTACGTACGGCCAATTCATCAAGTGGGTACACAATACCCAACACGCCGCCTTCCAAGACAGTAGCGTCCATGGCGGAAGGGCGTAAAGAGTTCACTCGAACCGATGGATACACACTTTTCAAGCGATCCACACCATCACGAAAAAAGTCAAGCAACGAAACAACTTCCGTCGCCTCTTTCGGTGCTGAGTATAACGCCGTAAAGGAATTTAGCCACGGCTCCAAATCAACCGTGTCGCTTTCCATAATTGCGGAGGGGTCGCGGCCATCCTTCCTATTGGTGCCGTTTCCGTTTGTCACATGCAAGGCCTTTTCCCACCCCTTAGAGGTAATCGCATCGTCTCTCAATTCCGTACTTCCGCCAGGAAACGGGTAGCGTGGGTTGACTTCAGCGGCAAGAAAATGAAGGATTCGCAGAACAGCCGGTGGACTGAGCGCGTCACGTGGAACAATACCCTCTGCGTAATTAAACGCCTCCAGAACACTGTAACTCATCCAACGCTCCTGGAAGAGGGGATGTTGGGGAAACAAACGCAAGGAAATTTTGTACACGGAATCGAAGGCTGCAAACATACATGCTGGAGAAAAGTACACTGCTGGGGTTTCTTGCCCGCTACCGACATGTGGGCTAAAGCATAACAACTGCCCATTTATTGTCTGCTCCACGACACGTCGGCTGTGATGGGTGGGAGAACTAAACAAACGCGCAAGCCACTTCGTCACCTTTCGATCCTCCTCAAAATAATCAAAGTTTTTTGCAACCGCCATCGGGATAAAATCGTGGGGGCCAAGAGAGGTGCATCGTTGAAGGGCCAATGATGCGGCAATGACTGCCTCCGCCTCTGCCGCTGCAGCGAGCTCGTGGATGACGGGAGCCACAAGGGCGTAGACGGAGTCCCAACAGACGGCAAGAACGCGTTTGCTCACGGACACATCACACGCCAATGGGTGTGCCGCCACGTATGAAAGTAGTCGAAGTCGTACAGAAGATACAAACGAGGCTAGATCACGCATCGCACGTTCAAACATTTTCACTGGAGACATCCGTTTCGCCAAACTCTCCACCACGCTTTCAGTGTGAAAACAACGAATAGCACCACTACCAATACCATTACTAATATTACTACTGTTACTTTTACTATTGTCACCATTCCCTCCAACCACCCCCATCTCTTCGCACCAGGATGGACAGGACCAACATCCACCCCCCGGTGCTTCACCAAACCCCTGACGATAATCGCTTCCAAGTTCACGCAGCTGCAACACAAGCGGAGACAACCTTTCTAAAGATTTCATATACGATTTTTCTTGCTGGAAACAACGCAGACTCGCCCATCGGCTGCGAAGGATATCATGCGAGTTAGACAAAGGGCGATTTTCATCATCGTATGCAGTCAACAAAGAACTGCGGGAAACCGGCGCACTTCTCGCCGCTGCGGGAGAGGAGAAGCTAGGGAACGCCCACTGCGTGAGGGAATGCCCTGCATCCTCCCCGAGAGAAGAACTCCCGTTGCAGTTCCTTCGTCCCCGACCCACACATGGCTTGTACAGAAAATAATAACACCGCTGGAAGGGCACCAATAGGGCCTTAAATTCAGAACTCTGCATCATATTCGAGAGAAGCAAAATGTTTTTTTCGTCTGCGTGATCCTTTTCATCATTGTCCAACCCTTCCATTGTCGTTGCTGTTGTTGTTTTTGTTGTGGGCGATGTACCCTGATGATCCCAAGGGGCAGAGGCGAGCTTCTCATCAAACGCGAGAAACAGCGGTTCCCAAATCCCACTGAGTGGGACGGATGAACGCATCAAGGCGCCATGTTCAAAAGACCAATTTTCATAGCTTTTCCAAAGTCCCCCTTGTAAGATAAAAGGGCTTGTGGGTAAAATAGCGTTCGATGTCTCGGTAGGGCTCCCTTTCTTCCAGCTACCAGAAAAAATTACGCCTGTGGTGCAGTAATGCAACGTTCCTGATCCCTCGCGCTGATCATAAACAAAACCACCCATGTAAACGGTACTTTTATTCGGATCGTACTCGACGCCAAAACCGTGTCTTTGACCACACTGCCAAAATCCACAGTAACGAATGCCCTGCGGGTATAATATTTCCCCAATTCCATCTGGAACAAAACGTGCCTGCTCTGCCCAGGCAAGGCCCGCAAAGGTTCCTCGATGCGGCGTCAACCCAGATGAAATCAAAGAGATCATACCAATGTATTGGGTTTTTACATTTGCAGCCATATCTTTTCCGGAATTCCCACCCACTCGCGTTGGCTTCATTTGACTCTTTTCATCCGTTGGCGACATGCTATACTTGGAGAAAAAGCAAAGGACACACGGCGTGCGGTCCAAAAGCGGTGCATCGTTGTCCCAAAGACAGTCTATAAAATAATGGGGATACACCGTCAGCCGTCCCTTTCCCTGTCGCCTGCCGTAGCTGAATGAACCTGTGTACATGGAAAAGGTGAGCAAAATGGCATCCCGCAATTCTTCCACCTCCCCATACTCACTAATCACCACTGTGTGCGGTAAACCCACCGGAGAACCAGGCTTCCCTGCAAAACCAACGGTGCCACCCTTGGCGTAGAAAAAACAGACTAATTTACCGACCCCGTGGGGGATAAAGACATTGCTACTGTTCCCACAGTTGTGGTTACTGTCGGCACGAACTACCTCGCCCGTGTAAAGGTGTCGCAGACAAACGTTTTGCTGTTTAAGCCCAATTCCCGCGTTTTTCCCAAGCTGTTCCGTTTGGATCCCAGTACACGTGCCAAATTCGATGGGGCACATCATCACGCGCTGAATGCCGCTTTGATGCGACTCAAATGTGACGTCCGCAGGCTGCGACTGAGTGGCTCTAGCAGGAAGCGACATGCGGAACGGTTCACTGTTTCCTATCCCTGCACAACTGCACACATAAAGAAAAAAGAAAAAAAAAAGAAGGAAAAGGACAAAAATAAAACCATGAAAAAAAAGGACGATCCGCGTTGTGCGGCCCGCCGCACCAAAGTCTTGGGGATCAACACATTTTCCCTCTTTCCCCCTCTCCGCTTCTCGCCATCTGCCAAACCTTTCTCTCTCTCTCTCTCTCTCTCTCTCTCTCTCTCTCTCTGGTGCTTCCTCATCATCTTAGCAGGTGACCCAACAAAACAAGAGGAAATGCAAATACAGAGGACAGTGTGCAAGTGAAAACAGAAAGCTGAGATAAAAAAAAAGACCAAAAAACAAAACAAAAACACGTCACTTGTTAATGACAGTAGCCGCAAAACCTTAAAAAAAAGTTTTCACAGCACGACTCTTACTCTGTGTTCTATATGCATGTATATATATATATATATATATATATATATATTTCCTTCTCTCTCTTTCTTTTTTGCTGTCCTCGTTGGTTATGCTCTGTTCCACTGCGGTGCCACCCACACTCATTCCTTTTTAACGCATGCCTCTCCGCCTATCTCCGTTTCTCTATGCCGGCACTTGGCAATGGGAATTCTCCACACCACCGCCATTATCCACTGATTCCTTTCCCCACAGGGGAAGCCTGTTGCAGCAGGCAGCTGAAACCAATGAGATCTTCATAGGCAGTCGCGCTACGTGCGGCAACATGGAACTTTACAGCATCTGTCTTTTTTGTGCGGCGCCACCAAGCACCAAATGCTTCTATGCGCTCCCTTGTCGTTGTCGTGCACCTTCTACGCACTCCATCGACAAATTCGACTCCTCCTTTGCGTTTTTGCTGGCAAAAAACATCATTGGGGAAAACCCCTTGAAGAACCTCCGCCAACTCCACCGCAATTGGGACTTCGACTTGGGGGGTTGTTAAAACCACACTACCGTTGCTGTTGTTGCTGCCGCGGGTCTCCCCAATAACACCATCACTGCACTTATAATTGGCATTAATATCAGCGGCAATTTCTTCTGCGTATTGAAACTCCTGCCACTCCCAAATGGAGGAGACTGCCGGCCGTTCATACTCTGGTGCCCGAATTACACGACCCAGCTGTGTATCCCAGTGACTTTTGACACCAGCAAACTGCATAGCATTAGAACATGCGTCAGTTTTGCTGGGGAGAATGCACGTCCCGCCAAAAATACATTCATCATGACGAGAGCCCATTGATGTCGCTGACGCCGGCCATTGCTCCACCAACAGAAGGTATTGCAGGCGATTAAGCCACAACCGTACGTCTGAAGGATCATTGAGAGGACGAGATGGCGTCTCCAAGTCGTCATTGTACACCTCAGACCGTATAGCATCGGCAATCTGCCGAAATTTCGTCACATCTTTTATCATAACCAGTTCCAGAGGAGTACTTGGAAGCATGGGCTCTGCCGTTCTCCTTTTATTGTGTTTTGAGCTGCTTTCGACTTCATCGTTTTCTTCCCTGTGGGGAGCAGCTCCACCCTGCACCATAACAAGTCCCCGTTCCACCGCCGCCACCACAAGCAACTGTGCGAAGAGGGCAGCACGAGACATCGGCTCAATAGCAGTGAATGGGGTTCGTTTTCCAAAGAAATGCGATACCTGCGCCGCATCCAGTGGCACAATCTGGACGGCTTCAGGCTCCTGCATTGTGGTTGTTGCAGAGCTGCTGCTGCTGGAGGAGGCAGAGGAGGAAATTGTCACAATAATAGGAACTTTGCTGCGCTGCGCCAAATCACGAACAGCGGTGTAGAACGATTTCATCGTTTCATCGCCAAGAATAACGTCTGCATCCTCAAATAATAAAAGTGTACGAGTGGTGCCTTCGTGGCCCCCACACATTGGCTCCACCGTCACATTTGCTTCCCCATCACGCTTTCCATACTTGCAATCCTCAGCGTGATTCAGCACCTGCTTATCATGCGGCGGCACCGTTGCGGAAACTGTGGGGCTTCCGTCAACAAGAATCACCTCTGAGGACTTTGCCCTTACACGTGGTCGAAAAAAAGCGGCCACCGCTTTAGCAGAGATGACATTCCTCTTCTTCGTTTTCTTCGAACTCGTCGTCTTACTTATTTCAGAGGCTGTTGCAGATACCGCGGCAAGGGCAGCAGCGTGCTCGGACTTCAACTTCTTTAACTCCTCCTCGATGCTGACCATTGCCTTTCCGGCGGCGAGGCCACTGAGCCGCCGACTTCGTGTTACCTCCGAGAATAGGCGATCAATGTCCTTTGGGCAGCGCCGTACGGAGGTATTCATCTCAACCACACGGTAACCGAGTATCTCTGCCACAAGGTAAACAATCGCCGTCTTTCCCACACCGCATGGCCCATGCAGAACTGCGATGTTGGTCACATCCTCATTTGAATCATCGCTCATCTCGTCACTTCCACTGTCACTCACCTCATCAAAAAGAGCTCGACGGGTAGAACGGGTTTCTTCCTCAGCACGAGCAAAGTACCCACGTCGCTGCTCCCGCGCCTTTTGAGCCTCTTCATACAGTGCACGTTCCTCAGCCATCTTTTTTGCCAGGCGCACACTGCGTAAACGGTTACCATATTCATCGTAAATGACACGATCAGTAGCCAAGCCATATTCCTTCTCCTCTAGTGACTCAAAAGGAGACCCACTTCTGAAAGGGCTCGGCGTGATGTGTCGATTGCTGTTTCCAAGCATTTGATCTGCCATACAGATCCAATCATCCCGGTAACTTTGAAGAGCTGTACGTTTATGTTTATGCCCTTCTTCCTTCTTCCTGTTCGAAGCCATAGCTACACGGCCATCATCCTCCTCTTCCCTCTCACCGCCATCATCATTGAGAAAACCGCTGTTTCCTCTTGTTTCCAGTTGGCGAACATGCCTTTTCCGCTGTTGACATGATGCTGAACTCAGATTCAACACGCCCTTCGTGGACATTTTTCTTGACGCCGCTCCTTTCGTACTCCCGTTACGCTGTGTTTTATCCCCGGCTTTGGTGGGAATGGATTCCGTCACACCGACCCCTCCTGGCATTGCCCGTTGCCATGTTCTTACCCACCGCAGGAGTCGTCCTACAGCGGCTGCGAAGGATGAGGTATGAAAGAGCGGTGGTGGAAACTTGGCATATAACATATGATTGGCCTCCCTGTTGTCACTTGCAGTGGACCCTGCAAATACCGGCGTTGTGCCGGAAGGGGAGCACGTATCATCCAACTTTGATTCGTCAGAATGCACCGCACCTGCTTCTGCAAGAAAGGCACCCTTATCGTTGCCGCCACATTTGCAACTCCACTCAAACAGTTGCTGCGCGTATCGGACGGCATCCTCCACAAGAACCGGCAGCTCCTTCACCCGTGCAATATCCCGCACCTGAATCTCCAGTCTCTCCGATTGCTCTAGGCGCCTACGCTTCTGTGCATGAATGTAACCCACCATTCTTTCAAAGGTACCAGAAGACGACGACGTTGACGGGGATGGGCGGTGCCTCATCTCCGCCCTCTCCATCTTTTCTTCTGTCACCAGTTTTGGTGCGCAGTGGGGCGTTTCCTTCTTGCTCACCGCCACTTCCCGTCCCCGTTTCAGCAACTCATCCTCTACCCTGTAGCACTCCAGAAGCGCCGTATGCAGCAATGAGGCAAGTTCAGCGGAGTTTGCCGTTTCGTTCCCTTCCTTCGGAAGCGACGGGGTCCATCTCTGCTCTTCGCCTGAAACGCCACCGCACTTCTCCGGCACGCTGCGAGGGAGTGAACCCAACCACGACCCACTCGGTTCCAAGCGAATGAGCGAGGCGGCGGCAGGCTCGAGAAGGAGAGAAGCATCGTCCTTATGAAATGGCAGCAGCTTGCCCGCTTCAGCCCCATCTCCAGAGAGAAGATCCGCCGACTCCATTTTGCCCTCGCTGCTTGGTGTGATATCTTGGGTGCTCGTGCAACTCAAAGACAGCCGGATACGCTTTTCTCCAGCTCTGTATTCCGCTGGCCCTCCACACGGGCTCGGCACATTCCTTTCCTCTGCAGTGGTGCAACATTGGCCTGCGTCGCCGGTGTGGTGCTGCGACAAGCACGGCGAGGAAGATGACGCCAGTCTGAATCCATCCGCAAAGAACGCTGAAAGGCTCACGGTGTGCACAAGAGAGCACGATGACAGTCGCGGCGGCAACGACATCGCAGAGAGGCACGCTCTTCCCCAGTTCACCCCGCAAATGCTTCAGAGAAAAAAAAAACAAAAAAGAAAAGAAACGGCAAGAAATCAATCCGCCCCCAACCCCTACAAATCTCTCCTTCGCAAAAACAAAAACGAAAAACGGACACACACGGAAAAAGCAACAACATCACGGTAGCAAGCAGTAAAAAAAATCCCTTTGAATGCAGCCAAAATGCGTGTGCGACAACATCATCTGAGCTTTTCCTCTGGGCGCAGGACTGGAATTCCACACCGCGGGCATTCGTTAGACACTTCAAGCCACTCTTTTATATGATGGACGTGTCCCCCGTGGCCACAGGAAAGAAGCCACAAGTACATTCCCTCCACGACCTCCTCGCATATGACACACGTCATAAGAGGTGCGTTTCTACAACGAGAACAGACCGCGTTCCGCGGCGGGACGCCAGAGTTGGAAAGAGGATGCGCCGATCCACCACCGTTGACCTTCTCCTTTGCCACAAGCACACTATCGTTACATGCTCCACTGTCCGCAGGCTCATCCTGAACGCACATGCAGAAGTGGGAGGAACTGAGGGAAGATTCAAAGCTATCGCTTGAATCGTCATCAGAGCCTAAACGCTCATTCGTTCCCTCGCTCACATCAACACTTGTTGCGGGTGTCGCGGTGTGCAAAAACAGCCTTTCACCCTTTTTGGGAGCTCGTGGCACCAACTCGGACTTTGGACAAGTTCCACAATAGACGCATGTGAATAACTTCTGTGCAACGTCCTCGGCACGCGGTAACCCTGCGCTGAAGTTCCCCATCACCTCAGGCACAATGATGAGTAACTCGTTGAGCGGAACATAGAGCTTTATTTCATAGAGACGAGTAACATATTGCTCTACCCACTGCAGCGCTCGCATTTTCCATTGCCACGGGCTGCCATTGGTGGCTTCCCGCGTCTTTTCATGCTCTTGAGCATTCCCCGCTGGTTTCTCGTCCGTTGGAAACAGGGGACATGCATAACTCCGCACCGACATCCCTCGTTGCTTCCACCATAGGCAAAAAAGTAAATATAACACAGCACAAAACTGCACGTCACCAACAAGGGAGGTATATTCCAGGTAACTGCACACAAGCGATGTAATGAGTGTCACATTGTGGCTGCGCCACGCATACGCAGCCGCAGCCCAGAGTCGGCCCCTGGGATCTACGGAGCCCAAGGGATATTCACTATTTCCAGTTCCTTTACCGGAATTGGCCGTTGCACCATCCACGCCAGGGACGTTGCCCCTTTCCTCACTTATGGCCTTTGTTGCAGCTTGCAATTCTCGCTCACGTGACCTACAAACCTTTGAGTTGTGTCCCATCATCCTCGCAAAGCATTGATCAACATTCTCAGTCTCTGTTTTGGCAATTTCTTCCGTTGCTGCATGACGATGTGCTCTCATCTTGCGGGATGTATCAAAGCCCATCTCCCAATTCAACGCATAGCGTACAAACGTATCCTCCTCAGAAGTTTGTTCTACATAGGCCCATCCACACGTCTCATTGGAAAGGACAAAGCAATCAATCACGGGTTTAACGAGTGATCTTCGTCCCAGAGGCGGCGGCTGAGCAGGGATCTTCTCCACTGAGCCTCCGTCTGCACCGTATTCCGAGGTCAAGTTGGCACAACCGGCCTGTGTCTCCTGTAACAGAGAAACGGCGCCTCCACTCGTTCGACCCACTGGTGTAAATAAATTCGTACGCCTGGCGTTCCCTTCTTCAGATTGAGTTGGTGAAAAAGAGCTGGTCATTGCCAGAGCATTCATAAGTGAAATCATAGGCGACACTATGCCACGATGTTCACTGAGGCTCTGTTCATTCGCGGAAGCTGAACGTGCCCCAAACAATCCTCTCTTCGCCGTGGCTGCTGCCCCATCCAAGCCGTGGCGTGTCGGGAAGCTACATGCTTTTCCTTCTAGCCCACTCTCACTCTGCGTCTCCAGTCCGCCCCTCGAAGAGCGGTGTCGTGAGTCAAAAGCAACCAAGTATGGGGATCGCCGCAAAAATCTATCCGCACTCTTCGTTTCGGCATCATCGTTCGCCACAACTCGATCAACTCCCATTGCTCTTGTTGTTGTCGTTGCAACTGTGAGTACCGGCGACGGCGACGGGACGAGAGAGAACAGGAGGGGGAAAAGAAATTCTAGCCGTCTGCCGCTGTTCGGAGACCCTGCGATCGCATGGGCGCTAGCCAAAGAACTCGGAAACCGTCTCTCAAAGGAGGCTTGCTGCAGCGGTGTTTGCGTGGACCAGTGGGATGGCAGTGGGGAATAACGCGTGTCAAACATCATTCCACCCGTGGGCGTGGCACGTGAGGAGTCTTTATGATGCTTTACAGTCCCCAATGAAACCGCCGTAGAGGAGGGGGAAGGGGAGCTCAAAACACCACCACCACCACCAACCGCATTTTTTTTTCCTGATGCCAACTCCTCCAGTAACTCTCGCTTCTCGGCGTTGATGATTTTGGTGTAGTACTCCCGTAGAAGCGAGGAGCTGCTGCGCACCGCAAAGCTGCGCCCAAAGTAATCGGCCACCACCGCCGCCGTAGGAAGTATAGCACTGAGACTAAGCACGTCGGATCCCGCGGACAGCTGCGTGTTGGGGTCGGTTATGCACCGGAACAGTGTGTCCCTGCTGGTTGTTTTTTCATCCAGGAGGGATGTGAGCACAACCCCCCCGTCTTTGAAGATAGAGACGAGTGTCAACGCATTCACCCAGACACAGTCTGTTGGCTCCTGCAGAGGTAATTCCTGCAGGGTCGGGTTCATGTGGTGGGCTCCCTGTCGAACAAACTCGCGCCCATGACAGACAGTTCGGATGGAAAAAATGGGGGAAAAGCCGTTGGCGGCATCCCAGACACTAATCTCCTGGCCGTTAAGCGCCGTCGTGGCGAACCACAACTTTGAGGAGGTTGCGTCGATGCTGCCATCACTTGTTTCCACGCATGCCTCTCCCCCTGTCACTTGGAACGCATTCCCGCACGGTCTCCACCGTAGTCGATTGAGTGAGTCAATACTATCGATGGGAGGCAAGACGTCCGTTGATTCCAACGGTGCCGGAGCACTCGCCAGTTTCTCACCGCTAGAGTGGTTCGTTTCCGTCGTGGAAGGCGCCGCAATGACATCACTCTGAACGCGGAAAAACTGCACACGTGAATTGGTCTTCGTCTTTGCCTTCCGAAAGGACACGGCAAGAAGATCGGAAAAGATTGGATGGAAAGCGGCTGAAAGGCATGGCCCAGTCGTCTCCATGCTCCACAACACTTCCACGTGCCGTCTGTCATACACAATCACCTTACCGGCGTTCGCTCTTTCTACAACGACAACGATGAGGTTTGGGTCAAACGGGGAAAACACAACTCCGCGCGTGACGGACCGTTCGTCGTGCGCGGGCGGGCGAAGGATAAGCCTGGGCGGGTACACTTTTTTGTCCCTGAGAGGGATGGTCCACAACTCAAAGTGCGTCGCATTGGAGGTAAGCGCGAGCGTGTACGGATTGTGCGGATCCCACGTGATTCGCTCCACCCGCAAGAAGCCGGTGTTGATCACAACCTCCACCATACTGCACGGACGATCCGGATCGCGTTCCACAAATGGGCTTGGTTGCACTTCCTGCATGGCTGTACCAAACGGTGTGGAGGGCATGGATGCTGCACTGACAACAGCAGCACTCAGAGGCTCACTCCCGGCCACAGTGGAGGAGACAAGGGTGCGGCACCTAGAGCTATGAATCCACTGCTGGGCCATGTATGCGTCTCCCTTCTTTGAAAGCGCGTCAAAAAGCACCGTTACGCTGCGACTGAGCTGCACAATGGCAAGGACCGCCTCATTTCGGTTTGGATACCACGCAAGGGCTTCCACCTTTGCCACGTTACCAAACATGCCACATGAGCGCATCGCAAAGGAAACGGACGCCAAGTGAGGCGTAGAGGAAACATCCGCCCCCGCTGCCTGACTGGGAAGATTCATCGGCGTCACTTCCACAAGATGAACAGCCTTTGTACTTCCAATTGCCAAAATATTAGGCCCTGAGAGAAAGTCCACGCAAATAAGTCCATCGCCAAGTGTCATCTTCCCCAACAATTGAGCCTTTTGGTCTGTTTTTTTCCTTGGACCAACCACGCTGGTATCTGAGCGTGACCCCGACCTGGGTGTCGGTGAAAGACCGGAAATATGCCTTACAGATTCCTCCAACATCCCGTGCGTATTTTCACCCTGTTGATAATCTTTAACTTGCTATTGCTATGGGGGGATTGGGCTAGGGTGGGGAGGAGGGGAAGGAGGAAACAATGTGTATGTATGTATGTGTACGATTGCTGTGTACCTCCTGTAATGCAAATCCAAATATCTCGCACTCGCCTACTTAGGCATACAACAAAAAACACAACACCGCTTATGTGCGGTCACGTTGTAACAGCAAGCAATAAAACCACTCCCTCCTTCTTCCCCCTTTTTGTTTTTTTTCCCCCAATAATAATAATAATAATAAAGGAAATGTACCAAAAAAAAAATACAAGCGAAGAGGAAAGAAGGAGATGAGCCAAATGGCCTGATGACAATCCCCATGCATTTGCTAAGAAATGCCTGGGACAACCATAAAAAAAAAATTATACATATATACATATATATACAACTATGCATGCATTTGTGATGGCACACATGTAAAGATGTTAAATAATCCATGGACACACGCGTGTGTGCAAGAACAAAAAAGAAGAAGGATCAACAACAACACCAACAATAAAACCAAACAACCAACAAAAAACATAACATGCAACTCGGAGGATGCTGGAAAAAACAACAACAACAACAACAAATAAATAAATAAATAAATAAATAAAAAATAGGCGAATGACGTCAAAATTGTGGCGATAATAAATTTCACGGCACCACTCCACAGCCAAGCAAACAAAACGATGGCATTTCATGTATCATTTCAAATGAGGCCAAGTAGGCACGTATGCACACAAAATAGAAAGAAACAAATAAAGAAGCAAACAAACAAAAAGATCACTTCATTCATCTTCGCTGATTTCCTCCCAACTCACCACCACCATCACTTTCCCCACCTCCCCCCCCACCCCCTCTTCATTCGTCACGTTGAAAGGGTTTTCTTTCCGCCCGTTCACAATTTTTTTTTTTTTTTTGGAAAAAATTAAACTCTCTTTCCCCCTTTCCCTCTTTCTTTCTTTTTTCCCATCCGCTGCGTCGACATGACACGCCCCTATCCGCATGAATAGACATGGGCATCGCTATTCACCGCAAGAGGTGTCAAAAGGCACAGTAAAAGAAATACACAAAACACACAAACGAAAAAGAAAATAGAAAGAGCAGACGTCAATATATACACAGACAAATGAAAAAAAAAAAATATTTATATATAAACCCCTCACACACGTGCGCAGAACTGTCGGTGTGGGATATCCCTTCAAGGGAATCAATGTTAGGTCAAACACTCAAAAAGCGTGAAAACGAGGCAAATATAAATAAAATGAAATATATACGGCAAGAGGTTGTACATTGAAAAGAACGATGCTTCGACATCCTGGCGTGGTTGTGGGCAAATCACACATGACAAAAAAATGCACCGAAGAAAGGGGGTGGGTGGGAAAAAAATCGCACATAAAACAACAACAACAACAGCAATCAGAAAGAAGATGACAAAAGAGAAACAAAACAAAAATAAGTAGACGCCCGGCTGAAGCCTTCTTCGTCGTCGTCTCACCCGCTCGTCCCTTCAAGGGCATAAAAGGGAGAGGGGCGCCGTGCGGTGGGCGATGAGAAAAATTGGCTCCGCTGCGCCCAACACATTCCCCTCCCTCCCCGGGCTTCAGTGCAGCGCCGCTCCGCACCCATACATCCCCCACAGGACAAACAAATACAAAAGGCAGGTGGCCATGATGAACAAACGTCTTGTGAGACCGCAAGGTGGCATGGGCAAAGGAAAAAACAGTCGCCCTCCAGCACGTTCTCACTGGAAACAACACCAAAAACAAGTAAAAGACAGCAACAAAAACAAAAACAGCGGAGCTCAACAAGACAAACACACACGTACGCACACGCACGGATGTAAAAACAGAAGGGAGGCCATATGTAAACATGCGAGAAACCACACAAGGTGAGAGAGCAAAGAAAGTAACCGCCACGACAAAAAAAAAATAAAAGGGGCAAGTAATCAATATAATAAAAGATGCTGCGCGCGTAACGCATACCACTCAGTATATAATTTCATGGGGAAAAAACAACAAAAGAGCGAGAGACACAAAAACCAATAAATACAGGACAAGATAATGGCACCGATAGACACAGAAAAACAAACAAACAAACAAAACTTAGACACCGTCATCAAATATATACTTCTTCTTTTCTAAAGACACACGGCCCACTTCCCACCCACGTACACGTCAACCTGCAAAAGGGACCGGAGGGCAGAGGTAAACAATATGGTAGAAATCCACACCCACACCTCAGCATGCACCAACAATATGATACCGCAACCAAATAATAATAATAATAAAATACACAGGACGCAGACCGAATACATTTGAATGAGTATAATCACCATCTTTAATAAGTTTTGCGCAGTGCTGCCGCAACACTCCCTCTTCCCCGTCTACCTGAAGAAGAATAGGGCTTAGATGGGGCGGCGTAGAAATGAGACATGGTTCGCCTGAAAACTAAAACTGATAGTCCATCGATAGACCAAGGATGTTATCATGTTCCACATTGCGACGCTTTGGTGCAAGCAAAATGTTTTTACTATTTACAGAGGGCAGTGTCGGTATGCGCGGCCGTTCTTCCTGAAGTGCGGATTTCTTTTCAGTTTTGTCGTTGGTGGTTTCCTGATTTGCCCTCCGCGTTGAAGCCGTCGATGGATTTACATTCGTGCCATTTCGTTTTTGCCGCTCCGTGCCTTTTACAGAAAGAATATCCGCAAGCTGCTCTCGAACAACAGAGACCTGCTTTTGACCTCTGGGCGACCCCACAGCCATTGGCTCCTTCCTCACGGGTTCGGGTTGACTTCGACGCCGCGTTTCATATATCGTTGGAATCGAAAATTTTTCACCTTCGTCTTCATTTTTATGAGAGGTCCAGAATTTATAACGTTGAATGAGTTTGGGCAGTTGGCCTTGTCGCTCCTTAGACGGCCATTGCTGCCCCTCCCTCAATATATACGGTGAATGCATCTCACGCATTTGCTTCTGCTGCGGTTGCGGTTTTTGTTTTGTTTCCGGCGCGGAGATGGAAGGGGCATCCAAAGTAACCGCATTCGACTCCTCCACCGCCGTTGTTTGTCTATTTCCTACATCCTTGAAGGAGAAACTAGTAAAGGGAATGCTCGCCCTCCGCGCTCGTTGCGGTTCGGTCTTCCCAGCATCTACACGCATCAAACCATCCTGCTCGGAATCTCGCGAGATCCAAGGGGGATCCTTATGGAAATTCGGCTTCTCCTCGCCGGGCAGACTGCTACGATGCCACCCATGTTTTGCATACGACGGTGGAAAATTCGGAATTCTCTTTAAGCCAGAAAAGGCCTTATTCGGTAAAGGCGTCATGTCGCTGTTGTCGCTGCGACGCCTCGCTTTCAACGATGGCGCTTTGGGGAAGGAGTGGCCCAAGTTCTCATACGAATTTTCCTCAGCGCCCACCACGGGCCCAAAGGTGGAGCGACGAAAAAAGGCATCATCTCCCCCCATCTGCATGCGACCAAGGCATGAAAGCTGATTGATCGACTCATCGTACCCTCGTAACGCACTCTGCCCAAAGACAGAGATGCTCTGTCCCTGGTGCATCGCGGGTTTGGCAAGGCTGAATGATGCATTAAACGCATTGTTGAGAAATGACCCCTCCAATCCCCTTCGACGGTTCCCCAAAAGATGGCTTGTTAAACTTGTGCCATCTTTTTCAAACGACCATCCACTGTCATTGTACAACCTGCTTCTTCCATAATTATCATACTCTTCACCATCATCTTTTTTGTTGCTATTTGTGCGGCTACCCACACTGAAGCTATCCTTTGTTTGCTTTGAAAGGTAACTCTCCGATGAAGAGGAGTCCTCATCCGAATCCGCTAATTCCATAAGTAAGTTGCTGGGAGCGAGACTCACTCTATTTTCCTTCGCTGGTTTTGGTTTGTTTCGTGTCTCCTCCACCCTCTCCTCCTCCATCTGTCCTAGCCTGGAACGAAATAACTGATTTGCCCCATCGTCCATGGCAGATGTACGCGAATGTTGTTGCAAACTCCGCGTATCTTCTTTTCCGTCTTCCTCTAGAGAATTTCTTCCATATGCCAGTAGAGATTTAAAGGTGGGAAGAAGCTGCGTCCCTTCTTCAGGATCCATGAAGTTCTTTGTATCATTCGAGTGTGAGTCACCGTTCTCAAATGCTTCATTTTCATCATACCTGACCCAATAAAATTCATGCCTTTCCTTCTCTTCATTTCCCTCGCCCACGTCTAAAGCGTAAAGACCTTTCCAATCGGGGCTGGGAACTCTTTTTATGGACCTTAAGGCATCTTCATACCACTTCCGATGGCCACGCATACTCATATGCGTCCTCCTGTCACAAGCTGTATATGGCAGCATCCGGCCATTCATCTGGTATGGTGCCATATTGGGATAATGCATATTATGGTGCTGGGAAAGCGTGTTACATTTCACAAAAAACAGTTCGTGATTACGAGGCAGAGGGTTAAATGTCCCTTGGTAGGAATTTGGCATCTCCGAGTACATGTTGTTCCAGTGCATATCTATATATAGATAATTATCTGTCGTTCTGTCTGCTCCTACTACACACTTACCCACTCACTCTTCTTTCCCTTTTTCGTTTTTTGTTTTTTTCCCCCTCCCTCCCCCCCACACACACAAAAAAGAAAAAAAAAACACCACCACCACCACCCCTTTCCTTCCTTTTTTTTTTTTTTTCCCTTTTCCTGTAGTTTTAATTCACACTCTTTTTTCCTCCCCCCCCCCTTTCCTGCCTGAATGGCAAAGGTGGAATGAAATATACACACACGTATGTATGTATGTATATTTATAGTTATATAGATGTATATTGTCTTCCAGTTACTCCCCCCCTCCCCTCCTCTTTGCTACACTTTCCTCGAAAAAAGAGAAAAAGAAAAGAAAAAAAAAAAGAAAAAACAACAACACCCTATCATTGCATATATACAAACAGCCGTTTCATTGGCAATGAAGTAGACACTCCCGAAGAGGACATCATAAATACGGAACGAGAAGAAGAAGAAAAAAAAAAAAAAAAAAAAGAACCGACGAGTTGGGGAAAACAAATGGATGTGTAAAACAAACAAACAAAAACCAAATACCACGACCGCTCTACGGGAACAAACATCCACAACGACAACAACAAGCAGCCATGCGAGACGGCAGACTCCCGCACACACACTCCACACCACATCCCCGGCGTGGATATCCGTCTCCCTCCTCTCCCCTTTTTTTTTTTAGCAACATCGCAGCGCAAGTCCTTCTTCCCCACACCACATGCATCCACAGCAAAAAAAAAAAAAAAAAATGCAATCAAATAAAATAAAATAAAGAATAAAAACAATATATTTTCCCTTCAAAGGCCACTGATAAAATGTTCATTCACATAATTACACAGACACAAAAAAAACATACGTTAAATAGAGAGGGGAAAAAAAAAATGTAAAATAAATAAATAAACAAATAAAAAAAAATATATACATCTGATTTTTTTATTTATTTTTTTACGGCCTCCCTTCTTCTCGTACAGTTGCCGTCCGTGTGAGAAGACAGGACGGAAAGGGAGGGGAGGGGATATAAAACAAAAAAAGTGCCGCCCCGCCTACAATCCTCAACACACAGAGACAAACACACCTAAAAAAGAAAACACAAAAAAATGCGAAATGCCCCTCCCTCCCTCCCAAAGAAGGGAGGTGAGGGGAAATTAATAATAATAAACATGAGACACTCACGCAAAAGCGTGCAGCAAAAAAATTTTTTTTTTTTTTTTTTCCGTCGGCCAATACACGCCCGGCTGAAGCCTTCTTCTTCGTCGTCTCACCCGCTCGTCCCTTCAAGGGCATAAGAGGGAGAGGGGCGCCGTGCGGTGGGCGATGAGAAAAATTGGCTCCGCTGCGCCCAACACATTCCCCTCCCTCCCCGGGCTTCAGTGCAGCGCCGCCCCGCACCCATACATCCCCCACAGGACAAACAAATACAAAAGGCAGGTGGCCATGATGAACAAACGTCTTGTGAGACCGCAAGGTGGCATGGGCAAAGGAAAAAACAGTCGCCCTCCAGCACGTTCTCACTGGAAACAACACCAAAAACAAGTAAAAGACAGCAACAAAAACAAAAACAGCGGAGCTCAACAAGACAAACACACACGTACGCACACGCACGGATGTAAAAACAGAAGGGAGGCCATATGTAAACATGCGAGAAACCACACAAGGTGAGAGAGCAAAGAAAGTAACCGCCAAGACAAAAAAAAAATAAAAGGGGCAAGTAATCAATATAATAAATAATAAACAACAACAAAGGAAAAAACAGTTAATAGAGGCCATGGCAGAAACATTAATTTCGTCATTCCTTGTTTTACTTATTAAAGCCTCCTTCCACTGCTCACACTGCACACATATATATATAATAATAGTAATAGCTCTTTACATATGCTCATTTGTCTCCATCGTCATACACAAGCACACACACACACAGAGAGAGAGAGAGAGAGACAAACACATGCATACAGGCAAAAAAAAAAAAGAGATTTATATAGACGGATACGCACGCACATGTACTCTGTTTATCATTTTTTATTTCTTTTTGCTAACGATACTTCTTAGCATGCATGCACATTCCTTTGTTCCTTTTCTTTGCCCGATATCGGTCCTCGTTGGCTGCCTCTTTCATACAAAACAAAAACAAAAACAAATCCTCACCGACTCATCCCTCCTGTTCCTTTCAGTTAACAGCAATCATTCACAAAGAAGTCCATGCCAACACAATTACATTCGCACGGTTAATTCTCCCCTCTCTCTCTCTCTCTCCTCACGACATGCACCTCCCACACACGTCGTCAGGCTCCTCGCACCTCCCCCTCGTCCCCTCACGCACACAAATACACACACGCGCAAAAGAAAGGATCAAACTAAAACACAGGCGAAACGATGAAAACGGCTCAAACACATACACACGCACACAAAAAACAGTCAAATTAAAACAAAAACAACAACAAAAAAGAAGAATGGGGGGTGAAGAAGGGAGGGAGGGGGGAGGTACGTGCGCATTCAAATATAAATACATTTGGGGGGTGTTTGCACTGCTATGTTGAGGCGCGTGGGGGCGAGCAAGCAAAGAAACAAAAATGGCACACACACACACACAAATAAAAGGAAAAAGAAAAAAACAAACAAACAAAGATGCATGCCAAGAGGGAAGCAAGAGATCGAATGTAAAATAAAGCCCCCTCCAAGGAAACAACAAACCACCACCACTACTACTACCACCCCTCCAGGGAGGAGCGACAAATTCATGCGTGTGTGCACGCCTATTAACATATTAGTGGAACAGATCATGTAAAAGAAAAAGGGGTAAAAAGAAGGGAAGCAGAAGGAAAAACAAAAATGGGGCAAAAAAAAATAATAATCCACAACAACAACAAAAAGAAAGAAAATCCTGCGGAGGAAAACACACGTACACACACACAAAAAAAAAAAAAAAGAATCATCTACTATTAATCTTAAAGAAAATATTCGGCTTTCCGCATTCTTCCTCCTGGAAAATTTTTCCGTGTTGTGTCCTTAAAATTGTGTATGCATGTGTAATACCACATCTCCATATATATATATATTTCCTTCGATCATTCCTTATTCTCTTTTTCTATCCTACACGACATGCCGTTCCTTCCCCACAATACGTCGCCTGCGACATCGCTCTGATCATTGGTACTGAGGGGTGGATGGGTGGTGGAAACAGCCCAAGGCAGCAGTAGCACCCATAAAAAAAGAAACAAAAAAAGAGCCGCCCTTCCGTCCTCAACGTACCCTGCTGTGGGAAATTTTCTTGGACACCTCGGCTGCATCGATGGCCTCCAGATCTGGGCTATTGACACGTTTTATGTTACCCAATGCATGGCGGAACCAATCCGATGGCATCCTCGCACCCTTCTCTCCGTAAAAACTACGTGGTGTACGTGGACGGCGCTTTGTTTTTGTCTTTTCCAATTCTAGAGGCATTTTTTCCGGGTAAGTCAGATTCCGTGGACGGTCGTGATGAAAGACCTGAGCAACCACATTGTGCAGATTCCAATCCAACTCCAGCTGCTCCCCTGCGTACTCAATTACACCCGCTGTTGATGAATTTGGATTCGGTGGAGGAGTAAACATAAGAAGCGGCGCGGTTGCCCACATTTCAATCTCCGGCCATCTTTTTTCTGCTGAAGAAAACAGTCGCAATCGGACCATGGCCTCTGTTGATGTGCTCACAAGTTCATCGATGTGATCATGCATTTCTTGCATATCATCTGTGCTTTCCCTGGAAACCTCCCCCCTGTGGGATCGTTCCGTACCGTATTCCTCAGACCTACTAGTTACAGTTTTTTCTCCAGATACTTCTATGAGTGTGTCCCACATTTCTGTGTGAAAGGAACGATGAAGAGCTGCCCTTTCATCCTCATATCCATGATCAATAGAGTCGCTTTTCTCACGTGTTTTGGTTGCTTTCTGATGGTCGTTAACAGAGGGGTGAACAGGAGGACCGTAATTGTCAATTTTCGGCACGTTCGATGGGGGATGCTTCCCGTCTTCGGTAGGAGGACTTTCGTACGCAATGACGTGTTGCCCCATCATATCTTGTTTTTTTTCTACCCAACCGTCCGTTTTTTTGAGGGGCTGAATCGACTCAGTTTTGTTATTCTCAGATTTACTCGGTGTGCACACGGACACGGGAGCTGTGCTTGTTGCTTTCAGCGTATTCTTGCCTCCCGGCGCTGGGGCCTCAGACACCGTCGGGTGTTTCACCCTAATGAACGCTTCTCCAGGAGCCCCTGGGATGGCGGTGGCAGGGGTTTTTTCTGTGGGCGCTCTAGCCCTCTCTCCGGAGAAGTAGATTTTTCTCCTTCCATCTTCACTCCCCCGCTTTTTCACCGCGTTGTTTTGTGCCTTAGTTGCTGTTGCATTAAAAAAAATCTTTCGCGTGCTTACGCGCCTTCCATTGGGTGGGGCATCCACAGGGATGTCATTTTTATTTGTGCCATCGCGCAAAGCTTTGCTTAGTGACTGCTGCCGCGGCTGCGACAACGATTCTCGCAACCCGTTTGGCTTCGTGTGCGGAAGGCTGACTCGGCTCCTGATGGCTAATTGGCCTACATTTCCGGCGGCAGCTCCCTGCCCCCTTTGTGGAGAACCATCCGGACTGCGTGCCAGGGGCCTCGTTGCGTCTGAGTTGGGGAGAGACACCCTGGGGCGCCTGGCGACAGTGATGGTGGTGGTGGCGGCATTTTTCACATCTTCATCCTCGCCGTTCTTGTCGTTGCCGCCCAATTTCGGGGAGGAACTTTTCCTCGGCGGTGAACAAAACCCCGGGGTGCCTTTATACTGCAACAGGGGAAGAAACCCCTGCTTTTTTTCCAGCACGCCAACCTCTTGACTGTTTTTTTCAGGGGCGGTGGAACTGAAAAGCCCATCCAATGTCTCGACATTGTCCACAACACCGTAGCCATTGCCGTAACCGTACGCGAACGGATCGTCACGCGTGTGAATGTCCATTCGGAAAACTGTTTTCACCAAATTATTGACAAACTTCAAGGCGGGTGGTAAGAAGGAAAGAACACACTCGTGTATGATGGATGTTGTGCCCAAGTGTGTCTCCTCCTCCGCCTCACTGTTTTCACTCCCGTCCCCGCCCTCCTCTTCCCCCCTCTCTTTCGTCTCCAATGTAGCGGGAGACGGAGCAGCAGGAAAAACAACAACAACAACAACAACAACAACAACAACAGTTGATGACAATCACAGGGGCGAGGTGGCTCTGTAATCACACACACACACACACACACTGCACACCACACGCCTTCTCCCTTGTCAGTGGTCTCCCTCTCTCTCTCTCCCTCTCTATAAATATAAATATGTGTGTATATGTATATAAGTGATGTAGGTACCTCCCTCACTGGATGGATGCGGAGGCAAAAGATGAACCTCCTACTTCTTCCTGCGTCCTAGTGAGTGTTGATTTTCCCTTCAAAGAAGAAAAGATTAAAAAAAGAAAAAAAAGAGCCAAAAAACACAAACAAAAAAAATAGCAACAACCAACAACAGCAACGATGCATCCAAAATCATTCCTTCATGCCTTATCTCCGGTGTGAATATAACGCTGGGAAATGGGAGCAGGCAGACAGATAATATAGAAAAAACAAAAAAAACAAAAAAAAACAAAAAAGAAAAATAATAGAAGGCGTGCACTAAAACAAAGACACAAACCCACACACACCCTCCTCAATATACACATCGGCACACACACACACACACAAACAGACACTGAAGGATTTGCATGTATTATATATATAACATAATATAATATAAAACTCAATTAAATATTAAGCGTGTTGTAAATATTTACCAAATTATATAATTTAAATTTATTCCCTTTTCCTTTTTTTTTTTTTCTTCTTCTTCTTCTTCTCTGTTGGATGCTTATTTCACCTCCCCCCCCCCCCCCCCACTTCTTCCCGCAGAGGCATGTAAAAACAATCCATTTATTCCCTCATGACTGCTGGTGTCTATTACACTGGAGGGTAGACTCACACACACACACACACACACACACACAAACGGACTAAAGTAACGCAAAATTGCACATGGAGAAAATAAAATAAAAGAAAAAGAAAAAGAAAACATGAATGGAGTTTCGCAACAAATGTTCTTTCTCATCAATTAAGATATAAATATATATATATATATATAAAGGACCATCACTCGGCTTTTTCTCTTCTTCCCACCTATTCATGCCTACATCTCTTCGCTTTACCCGTTCCTCCTTTCCTCTAAGTCCAATATGTATCTACATCTATCTATATGTATATATGCTTATCGTTGTTCCTTCGTGTGGCTTTACTCCAGTCCACCTCGTAGCAGCAAACCATGGGATTTATACCAGAAACTTACCTCTCCCCCTCCCCTCCCCCCCCCAATTGAAAAAGACAAACAAACAAACAAACAATAACTCTACATGAAGTGACCACAACACACACACACACAGATGGATACATAGATACACATAGATATATACATATATATATATATTAACACATGGAAAACAAAGCCAAATCACCACAAGATATAAGTGCGTAATGCATGCACATAATAGACAAACAAACGTAAAAACAATTTAAATAACAAACAAACAAATAGAGGAGGAAGATGTCAACAATATCATAGACATCTTCCATCATCTTATTCTCGTCCCTTCTTCTTCTTCTTCTTCTTCCACTTTTTTTTTTTTTTTTTATTCCCCTCTTCCTCCACTTCTCCCCCCCCCCTGCCCCTTCCCCACAACAACACGTTTAGGGCCACGCAGAAAGGGGGAGGGTGGAGCCAAACAAGACAAACGCACAAAAAACAAAAAATAAAAAAATAAAATATGCAGAAAAAAAAATACACACGCATAATAATTAATAATAAAAATAATGAACACACTCAAAGGACAGAGGGAGACAAAACAACAACAACAACTACAACAGCAACAACCAAAATAAAGGCCAAGAAGACAAAAGTCCCTTCTTCCTCACCACCACACCACACAAAAATCATGTTCGCCTCTTAATGCCTTCTCCAACTTGTTGTCCACATTACGGACCCCTTTACTCCCTTGGCCATCCCACCAGAAACACATGCACGCCGTGACCACCACGTGCCGCAAAAGTCAGGCAAACAACAACAACAACAACAACAACAACAACAACAGCCTCTTGAAGGATCCCCAAGGAAAAAGACTAAGCAAACAAACAAACAAAAAATAATTTTTTGCGTTCAATTACCATCTTCTTTTCGCATTCCCCCATCTTCCCAGTCACCCTGCCCGCAACCCTCAAAAAATTAAACAGTAGCCACAAGGAAACCTCAAATACCCCTCCCCCCCTTCGCCAAGGAAAACCAAAGAGAGGCAGAAGACACATGTATACAGTAGCCGTTACTTGAAAAGGTTCATAAAGGCATTCAGAAACTTTGACGTTTTGGCAGAAGGATTACTTTCTTTTTTCTTTATAATCTCCCCCTGCTTACGGGACGTCTCGCATGAACCTCGTTTTGGAGAAGGTGGAGGAGAAATTACACGTTTCGTATGCACAGTGCCCTGAAACCATGTTTCATTTCCCAAATGGCGCATTTTTGGACGTCTGCAGCATCTTAGTCGCATGTAATTATTTTCTTTAAATCGTGTAGGCTCCACCAAAGAGGGTTGAGGTCCTCGTGCTACAACCGGCAATCCAGTAACCGAAGACACCGCTGGAATTGCCCTCTTCTGGTTGTTATTAATGGCACCTGGCCCAGCTTCTATCATGCGAACGCCGTTTCTCTCATTGTCTCGCGGGAACACATGGATGTCCGACACATTCCCATAATTCCACCCAATTATCCTAGAGGCTACCGGACTCCAATGTGGTGCGGCCATACCCATCGGCAGTTTGTTGATACTGGGAGGATACGGATAGAGGCCGTTATTTGACCTCGCATGGGATGAAGCGTTTTCAAAGCGAGATGAATTCATGGCCATTGCTTTTCCCTGTTTGGATCCACTTACGTTGGGCGACTTGGGCTGCAGTTGGTCGCTGTGTCTCCGCACCACAGTGGTGTATATGGCATTCACGTGCCGCGGCGCAGGTGTTACCCTGCCCACCGACAGGGGCAGCTGCGGGTGGGCGGCCCACCTCCCTTCATTCCACGTGGGCCCGGCTCGATAACAGACGAGCTCCTTATCGTTGGGGCGGTTGAAACGCGCCCCCTCAGAGGAGTAATCCATATTTCCGTCCAT
>NW_001849511.1:54957-65340 GCF_000209065.1 Trypanosoma cruzi
AGGCACCAAATTCTCACCAGTCCATCCCGACATGTGGCCTTTTGCAATGTCCATTTGTTGAAGAGGCATTGGTCTCGCTGCCACTTCGTCCTTGGCTGCACTATACTTTTCAATGTGCCGGCGTATCTCCTCCAGTCGCGACGGCAGAGAGCTACCTTGTGTGTGGACAGGTACCAATGTACTCCTCCTGGTTAGTAAGTGTCCCACACTGGTTTGAGGAGGAGGCGCACTGTCATTCCCATTGAGACATGCCCTTAACTCTGTCAGCCTTGAAGTCCCATGGGTTTCCTGCAGAAAGTTACTACCAGGTGCTGACAAGGAAAGAATACGATTCGTGCCCGTTTCCTCTTTTTCAGCCGACGGCCTTGCCTCTTTCTTTAACCGTTTTTCTCCGTTTATTCGTTCCTTCCTAGGCCTCTTCGCTAACAATAAACTTTGTGTCTTCTTGGCACATAGTGGTACTGTGGCAGAGGCTGTTTCCTTACTTGAACCATGAACTGATTGCGTGCACGCTGCAGGCATGGTATTATTTTGTGAACACATTTCTGTCTTTATGCGTCTTTCCACAGTATCCTGTAGGTAAGGATGTCCATTCCTCACAATGTTAATGCAATTACTCGTGGTGGTTTCGGTGTTACTTCCATGACTTTGAATGCGTTGGTCATCGTCGTCCAGTCCCTTTGACTCCATTTCCTCGCAGTATCGAGAGTACAGCCGCAAAAGAGCCAATGAATTCTCTAATGGTTCACCACTACATCCACCGATATTCTGCGGCCGGCTGGGTGACGCATCCTCTCTATTTCTTCTAAGCTGCTGATTCCATTGTAGTTGTTGTTGCTGCTGCTGCTGCTGCGCTATGGCGTTCCCAACGTGTGGCGACCCGCGTACTGAAGTACCGATAAGACCGTCGTGTCTTTTCTGCGCATCGCAGCTGTAGGTAGCAGCAGCAGAAGAAGAAGGGGCGATATGACAAGGTGACGGATCTCGCTCAATCGTATGCTCTCGCAATCTCTTGCGCAGAGACTCAGAAACTTGAGTTGCTGGTGGAAGGCACCCATTCGTTTGTGAGAACGAAGAGGCGGCAGTGCCACCGCAATCCTCATGCCTCTTAGCCACACGAGCGGCGAACATCTCACGTGGGGTAAACGCACTCCACTGCTCCGGTACACTTTTCCTCCGATGTGAAGAACGCGTCACACCCTTTCCCATTATATGCGACATGGATGCCAGCTTTTGCAGAGACGGCACAAGTTTCACCCGTCGCCGGCCTCTCTCTCTCTCTCTCTCTCCTTCTCCTTTTTCCTTTTTTTTGCTTTTCTCCCTTTTCCCCTCTCTTCTTTCCTCCCCCCGGCTACGATGGTACAGCAAAAGGACACACACGGGGGTGGGAGAGGGAGGGATATGAGTTTCCCGCCGTGTTTCCCCAATGCGCCGATCTTATAACTTTTTTTTTTTTTTTTTGTTTTCTTCCCCGTCTCTTTCTCCTCCTTTCCTTCTATTAAAAGACAAGAATTTCCCACCCCGTCCCCAAACATAAAAAAAAGAAAAAAAAGAGGAAAAGAAGCAGAAAAGAAAATAGTTTTCTGAACAGCAATGAAACACACACACACACACACAAATAGCACAAAATATACGTTCCAAACACACATGATGACGCAAGGATTGACCCGCACCCGTTATATATATTCATCCTGCAGCCGTTTCATCGTGTACACGCCCGCCATTCCCTCCCTTCCACTTTCAGCATGCGTATTGAGCAAACAAACACAATCGCCAGTAAAGAAATAAAAAAAGAACAGAAAAAAAAATAACCGGCATCTCTCTCTCGCTCTTTTTTTTTTTTTGTTGTTGTGTATATGTGTATGCCATGAGGAGTAGCAGATAGACACAAAGATGTGTTCCTCATTGCTACAAGCCATGTCCATCACGTCTCAGCGGTCCTTCTCCTCCGCCCCTTTAAAAGGGAAGGTGGCAGGTGTCAACTTATCGCCATTACTTCACCGTTTACTCTTTCCGGGGCGCCTCCGGCAATGGAGCCATCGTAAGCACGTCCCCCGCCGTTGTGTTGCCCTCCACCAGAGTCCGTTTTTTTTCTTCAGCTCCGCAGGCATTTTTTAGTGGGCACAACAAACAACTGCTGTCACACCAATCCCTGTGGGAAGCAAGAGGGGTCCGTCTCTAAAAAACCTGCCAGTATCAAAGGACTCGCAGGTGGGCTGCTGGAAGAACGAGCGCCCATGGCGGCCAAATGTGTTCGCCCGTTCCTGTGTCCTCGCGCATTCAACGTTTTCCCCTCCCACACAAACTGTCGTTGCCTGTTGACATCATCGCCCGCACAGCGCGGAGGGGCTGGGCGCAGAGTGGGAGAAACACACATCAACTAAAGGAAGAAAAAGGAGCCCATCAACATTGATAGAAATTCACCGCGTCTACACAATCCGTCCGTCAGCCATCCAGTCGTCCATCCCAAATGAATGAGGCCACGCCATCAATATCCCCTCACCGCACCCTCGTCTCGTTACTCCCGCAACAGACACATCCACACATACGCACAAATACACACATATCCTTCAACAGCCCTACACGTACACAAGGCAACAAACGAGAAGAACAATTATTTTAATCCACCAACACTCGAATTCACCCTCTTCCTTTCCCTCATGCCCTCACCGCCTCTCCAACGTTGCTGAGAGCTCCCCGCGGCGGTACAATGCAACAATTTCGTCATAACCACCAAGGTATTTGCCGTTATGAAACATCTGCGGCACGGTATGTACACCTGTCCGTCCAACAACTTCCGCAAACACCTCTCGTCCGTTGGGAATGATGTTGATTTCAAGCGACACAAAGCGGTGTTTCATTTCAATTAGTAACATCTTCAGCTTTGTACAATATTCACAATATGTAGCGGAGATAAGCACAATCTGGTTGCGGCGCAACATCATATCAAGAAACTGCGGCGCCTTTGCTGGATCTAAAGCTTTGTTCATCTTCCCACCGTCACTTCTTCTTCTTCTTCCCACCCTTCTCTCCACACACACACACACAAAAAAAAAAAAGAATATCACGCTTCTTTCCTTCTTACTTTCTTTTCTCTCCTCACGCTACAAGGCGTACTTCCTCCACTGCTACTGTTGTTTCACCAAAGAGAGATAACATAAAATTATAGCAAACGCACAAAAAAATGGGAAAGTGAAAGAAGTGGAAAGAATTCAAAAACAATAATAATACTAATAATAATCTTCCGGGCAGCTGGCCGGATCCTGAAATTATCTATGGAAACCAAACAATTTAGGAAAAAAGGTTCGTTAGTTAATTGCTTCAATGTTTTCTTTTCATTCAATATATAAAATTCTGTGGACCATTAGCATGGTCCTTTGTCCTCAGTTAGAATCTGAATATTATTACTTACGAAGTGGCAGACTTTGGGCTCCTCCAACCACAAGACCCCGCCGCAGGGTGGGAATCAAAAGGGGGTGGGTGGGAAGGCAAAATAAAATTAAAAATTATCTGGCCGCTATCGGTTCCTGCCCTTACAAAGTCGCGTTCTTCCCAAAAGATTCATACGGTAGAAAGAATCATAAAGAGTGCATTCGTTCTATCAGGATGTACATACATTAATTAAGTTAGCCAGCTCTCCCACGATCATTCTTTTCACAAGCTCCTAACAACAACAACAAAAAAGAATGTGGGAATGGCAAGCCATACTGGAAGAGTCATCCATGTCAATCTTTTCATGGCAACAGAAAAATAAATTACAATATCTACAGCCAAAGCTATAATCCACACTTCACCATAAATCGCCACAAAAGTATATCTGTGCATACATGTATGTATGTACGTATGTATGCAAAGGGTATATGTGATGTCAAAACAGCAGCAGAAATTACACTTTTAACCTCCTCTTTATTACTTTGGCTAGTAAGCGATTTGTAAGGGGCAAATCAATAATTTAGCCTCTCCCCCCCCCAAAAAAAAGAAACAAACTCCGCGATGATTCCCCATCATCCTTCTCCTCACTTCCACTGGAAATTATCTCGCTAGTACACGTAGTCCGCGGAGGAGGTGATGGATGACGAGTCCAGACTAAAATCCTGCGACAGGGTGTTGTTGACGGAAGTAAATCCTAAAGCAGGGCTTTCATTTGGCGCCCAGCCGTTAGGCGACACGTGAGAGGACCCATGAGCATCCGTGTGCACATTCCCCACATCTTTTTCTGCCTCAACCGTGGCGCTCGTCCCCCTTTCTAGTCTTTTTCGCGGAGGATTTCTCCCAACGTTCTCATCGGCGTTTCCAAAGGGATCAGTCGTGGTTGTTGTGGTCCCCACACGCGGCGGGTGCGTCTCTTTCCTTTTGTCAGCCGTTGATGCACGGCTGCGAGGGGATGTTGCAGCGCCATTCACACCCTCTAGTACCGTTCCAGTGACGCCGCTCCCACGATGCGTCGCACTCTTGGAATGATTCCGTTTCCGTTGATTTTCTTCTTTTTTTTCCCCATCTTGCTGTTCCAGCGGTTGATTCTGTGACTTCATTTCGTCAGGCCCGCAGGCGGAGCTGCTGCTCAGACTTTCTCGTAAATGCCGATGCCGTTTTTCCTTCAGGACGGGCGATCTTGATTCCACGAGTAGAGGCGACACCGCCTTTTTCCCAACCAGTCCCTCCCGCGCCTTCAACTTTTCTTCCAACGGCACCGGCGTGGAATGAGAGGGAGGCGTCTCCAGGTGCACGCGTTGCAGCGGTGTCGTGGCGTCCTCGCCTGCAGTGTTTTCTACTTCATTGCCCTCCTGTACCGCATACATTTCTTGTCCATTTGCCTCCTTTTCTTCCCTAAGCGGAGCATCGTTACCATCATTGTCATCCTTTTCATTAACGTTACTCTTTTCCACTGCTGCTGAAACAACGGCCATCATCGCCGATTTCTTTTCCTCGCGGTGCCGCGAAATCCTGCTTCTTTTCTTTTCTTTTCCAACTTCCCCCGCCTTTTCTTCTAGCCCCTGCTGTTTCCTTTCCCGCTTGCGTTTCCTGTGTGGATCCGCCAATTCCTCTTTGCCACCCCTCTGCTCCTCTGGTGATTTTTTCCTTTTCCCCACCGCCGGCCCGCCGTTTTGCAAGCTACCACTCGATAAGCCCCATTGTAAGTCGTCATGTCGCACCACCTCGTAGCTTCCACCAGCCTCCACGAGAAAGCACCCTAACGGTTGTCCAGCGTGTTCGCACACCTGCAGCTGCCGCTGCCGCCTCCCAGAGGAAATGACTCCATCCGCATCGGTGTTATCCGAAATATCCGCATGATTCTCTTCTCCCTGGATATGTTTCACAAGCACGTAATCCATACTTCCCAGCAGCACTCTTAAGTTCACTACGCCCGTTGATATGGCTGGCTGCCCGCTAAACGTGATGTTTATTAAGGGCGGTGGTGGAAGATTCAGTTGCATTGTTGATGCCTTAAGCTTGAATCGCTTATACAAACCTCCAGTAACAACATAATCATCAAAAACAATAAAGGCAACATTGATAGTATTAACAACAGTAGTAGCGGTAGACAAGTCGGCCATCAACGGTTAAATCATGAGCAAGAGCAAAAAACAAACAAACAAACAAGAAATGTGAAATAATAAAACAAACAAAAGTGAACGTGCAAACAGGTAAAGGGATGCCAATGATACGTATATATAAAAGACGCATTGAACTCACACCTTACTTTCTTTCCCCCCCCCCTCTCCTTCATCAGACAAGATAACTCAAAGAACAATACTCTTTAACCAGAGATATTACACACAATAAATAATATAATATGCGCATTATACGTATAAACAACAACAACAAAAAGCTACAATACAACACACACACGCACACACACAAAGAGAAAGAAAGGGAAAGAGATACTTTCATTTTTTTCTTTACTCATTGGACAAAGGGTCTTCAATACGGGATATTTGCGTCTGCCGACGGCTCATACAGCAGACAAACGGCGAAAGCAGGCATCCAAAAAAGGTATACCTGGGGTGAATCGGTATATCATCGTCAGAGTCATCCCCTAGAGGCTCACCATGAGGAATCGTCGTCGCGCGAACTTCTCCAGTACGTAGCGCGGGATGCACTGCTACTTTACCCAGCATATCAGATTGAACTTCTGTTTCTTTAGCCTCAACCCGTAACGACGATACTGTCTCCTCTGCCAACAAAACACCACCCCTCACGTTCAACTGCGTCAATTCACAGCCTCCAGTCAGAAGAATTCCATCTAACTTCGCATCATTTACACGTGACACGGCAGTTGCACATGCATTGCCTTCATCAGATACACCTAAACCGGTATCCAAAGACATCCCGCTATGAGAGACTGCAGCGAGCTCCTCAACAGAATTAACGCTCTTTGGATCCAACGCACCCACCCGTAAAGGCCACGAAGCAATCGAATCTCTCTTCTCGCGTAATCCAAGCACATTCTCACCGCCATAAAAACCACAAGCGCCCCACACAAAACGAACACTCTGCGCTGCTGCCAGGACGGCACTGCGCTCGGCTTCCTCCGCGTGCGATACGACATCACGGTCCTGCTGCTCTCTCCGACTCAGAACCTCTGCGCCAGCAATGACCGTCGCACCTCTGTGCGCTGCTGCCAGGACGGCACTGCGCTCGGCTTCCTCCGCGTGCGACACGACATCACGGTCCTGCTGCTCTCTCCGACTCAGAACCTCTGCGCCAGCAGTGACCGTCGCACCTCTGTGCGCTGCTGCCAGGACGGCACTGCGCTCGGCTTCCTCCGCGTGCGATACGACATCACGGTCCTGCTGCTCTCTCCGACTCAGAACCTCTGCGCCAGCAATGACCGTCGCACCTCTGTGCGCTGCTGCCAGGACGGCACTGCGCTCGGCTTCCTCCGCGTGCGACACGACATCACGGTCCTGCTGCTCTCTCCGACTCAGAACCTCTGCGCCAGCAATGGCCGTCGCACCTCTGTGCGCTGCTGCCAGGACGGCACTGCGCTCGGCTTCCTCCGCGTGCGACACGACATCACGGTCCTGCTGCTCTCTCCGACTCAGAACCTCTGCGCCAGCAATGACCGTCGCACCTCTGTGCGCTGCTGCCAGGACGGCACTGCGCTCGGCTTCCTCCGCGTGCGACACGACATCACGGTCCTGCTGCTCTCTCCGACTCAGAACCTCTGCGCCAGCAATGACCGTCGCACCTCTGTGCGCTGCTGCCAGGACGGCACTGCGCTCGGCTTCCTCCGCGTGCGATACGACATCACGGTCCTGCTGCTCTCTCCGACTCAGAACCTCTGCGCCAGCAATGACCGTCGCACCTCTGTGCGCTGCTGCCAGGACGGCACTGCGCTCGGCTTCCTCCGCGTGCGATACGACATCACGGTCCTGTTGCTCTCTCCGACTCAGAACCTCTGCGCCAGCAATGACCGTCGCACCTCTGTGCGCTGCTGCCAGGACGGCACTGCGCTCGGCTTCCTCCGCGTGCGATACGACATCACGGTCCTGCTGCCTTGCGTTTGCAAATGATTTGTCTTGTGGGTTTTTGGTCTCTGTTGTGTTTATATCTAGTGTGAGTTTAGTGCTACTGATCAAGTTGTTGTTGTGTAGGGTGTTAGACTTTAATAACGGCATATGTGTGTTATCCATACTTTGTGATATGTCGTTGAGATTTTCGTTTTGTTTTCTCTTTTCCGTGTTTTTTGTGAGGGCTGGGCTGTGTGTTAAGGTGGCATTTTCTCCTGCATTTCTTGTATGAGTTTTACTGCGACTTTGTAACTTTTGTTGTATAACATACTGGCGGAATTCCTCTAATGTCGAAAGTTTGGGTTCTTTTTTTTTTTCAGTAGACTCACCTTCGTGTTCCCAATTTATTCTTTCTGGTTCATCCTCCGTAGGGCGCGCGTGCTCTTTTTTCACATGGGAGTCATGTATGTTTTGAGGAATCGTGGACGATGATGCCATGGTTAGCTGATTTCCTACGTGTGGATTATCGTCATATTGACGATTTGGCTGGGTGTATCTTACATCCGGTACGGATGGCGATGGAGTGGAATCAGTGCCCATGTGTGGCTGTGGCTCTCGACGGCGTGCATGCTGGTCTGCATAAAAGCGTGCAATGATTTCTTCTTCTTCCTCTTCTTCTGCAGCGTGATCCCGTTGAGCAGCGTGCCGCCTAAGGGGTGCAACGGCATGAGGCGTATTCCGGGCACTTTGCAAAGTGTCACGCGCGGTTTTGGTCTTTGTTGGGCAGACGCTGCTTGATTCCTCCTCTCCTCCCTCTGGGCTGTGCTGCAACTTCGATGCATTGAATTGCTCCAGCAGACTCCGCTTTCCCTCTGACACCAACATCAACTCCCAGTCCTCCACTGTGTCGTGGTCATGCAGAAATTCTTCTGTGTGAAACGACGCCATTCCGCTACGCTGTACGTGTTTATCGAGATGCCACCGTGTCAGAGGGGCCGCGGAGTCCCTCACGCCGCCACGCGCCGATTGGGGTTCACTAAGGCACTCGTCTAGTCTACACACATCCAATTTTCTGCTTTCATCAACTTCCGACAACTTAAACGGGACGCGATCATCGCGATGAAACGTGTCGGGCCGTGAATTGGACCAATCCTGCGGTGGGCGGCGGTTCATAGCCTGTTTCCACGTGACACGGGAGGAACGCTTCGAGGCCCATGTCACCTCGCTTGGGCACTCGGGTGGCGCGTGGCGCGTCATTGACGTGTTGCGAGGCGACAGACGACTTCTGTTGCGGCCGCTCTCGCTCACGGAGGCGCGATATTCGTCGCCACGGAGGTGACTCTCACGCGTGTCACTGCGAAACAGACGCACCGATGACTTGTCCGCATGCGATGTCATTAGACACGACGGTTGGCAATGTAAATCTTTACTAACTCCCCCTCGTTGCCGTCACGTATTCTATTATTATTATTATTATATTTTTTTTTTGTTAAATTCCCCTCCCCTTTTTTTTGTTTTCTCATCCAAATTTATGCCTTTTTGTTTGCCTTCCGCCCCCCTCAAAAAAAAAAAAAAAAAAAAAAGCCGTGATTCGTGCGTGCAAAGCCTCCCGCCTCCTCCTAGTTCCTACTCCGCCTAAAAGAAATAAAAAAGCAAAAGAAACAAAAAACTCGAAAACGGCAGCAAAAAAAAAAAAAAAAAACAACAACAACAACAGAAAAACAAAACAAAACAAAAAAACGACAACCGATTGCTACGGCCCCTCTCTTTCTTTCTTTCTGAATGACCCGTCCCCTTCTCTTCCCACACGAGCGCGGCTGCAAGAATAAACGCACACACACAAAAAAAAAATGAGTGGATCTCCTTCAGTGACATAAAAAATGCCAGCAGACGGTGCAGAACTATTTAATGATCAACAGAAGAAAAAACAAAAAACAAAAAACACAAAAAGGAGGGAGGGAGAAGGAGAAGTAGAAGAAGTTCAGACTCACCAATCAAACCACATGCCTACACAATCGAGTTTCCCCGTTTCTTCGTCTCCATTGAAAAACAACCCCGCGCTACACTTCTTCTTCCCTGCCCCGAGGCGCACAAAGAGAGGGACGAGGGAGAGTGGCGGAAACGACAGCGACTTCCCCTTCCCACCACCACCACCGTCCTTTTTTTTCTTTTTTCTCCTCCCCCCCCCCACCCCCCCTTCACTGTGAGCAACGCGGCTACAATAATAATAATAATAAACTAAGAAATTTCACAAGAGGGACAAAACAACAACAACAACAAAAAACAAAAACAAACGAAAAGGCATATTCATCAAACAAAGCGCATAATTCACACTTTTGTTGTTGTTTCGATTCTTCACTTTTTTTTTTTTTTAATTTTTTTCCCTCCTCCTCCTCCTTCTTCTTCTTCTTCCTCCTCTCCCCCTTTTTTGATTACATGGACGCAAAAGTGCAAACCTCTAAAATAAACTCTCCCGCTCCCTCTCTCTTTCTTTCCCATCCGTACATACTCATTGATATATATATATGTGTATATGTATGTATATAGCAAAAAGAATTTCTTTTTTTTTTTTCTTCTTCTATCCTCTCCTCTTCTTAAAAAGAAAAAAAAAAAAAAAAAAGAAATTCATTCCCCCTCCCCTCTTCCATTCTCCCCATTTCTATTGACATTGTTTATCTTTCATTTACATCCACAAAATAAATGATCATACACGCATAGAATACAAATATTAAATATTAAATATATTTAAAAATAAATAAAACGCATATAAATATATTTATATATATATATGTATATATGTATATTTGCAATGCAAGTTATATAAAATAGTAAGTACATACATACCATATAGATCTACGTACTTACATATATAAATGGATATATAAATGTGTATGGATATGGTGTTTATATATATATATAGGGGGGGGGA
>NW_001849511.1:65440-90145 GCF_000209065.1 Trypanosoma cruzi
CACACACACACACACACGTAGTACACCAACTCCATGCGAGGACTTTTTTTTTTTTTGTTTTTCTTCGTTCCTTTCGTTCCTCTTCATTTATTTGTTGTTGTTTTTTCTTGACGACAACTAAAATTCCACCCCGTGTTCCAATTACGGTTGGAGGAAAAAAAAAAAAAAAAAAAAGAGCAGACATCCATCAAGAAACTAAACGGCCGCACACCTCTTTAAATCCGTATTTGATGTACGTGCAACTATTTGTGTATGTAATTATAAAGAGCACATGCTCCTCCGTAATGTTCAGCAATAAAAAAAAAACAAAACAAAAAACTATTTTATTTTTTTATTCCGTTCCATCCCCTCCCCCCCCCCACGCCACCCCACTTGGGTTTTTTTTTTTTTTTTTTCGTCTTGCCTCCTTCTGTGTGTTTGTGTGGGAAAGAGGGGCGACTGGCAGGAACGTGTGCGATGACACGCATCGTGCCCACGGAAAGAAGAGGAGGGGAGGAGAATGAAGAGACAAAACAAAACAAAAAAAGTAAAAACAAAAAAAAGAGAAGAGAAAAAAGAAAAGAAAAAGAAAATCATATTGTCGTATTCCACCTGCGTGAATGGGACGCGTACCCACTCTTCTCTCAGCATCCACACAAACAAAAAGATACACACACACACAGACAGACAAACACCCTCCACGCCTTGTAATATATATAAATATATATATTGCTGCCTTTTTTCTCCTCTCTCTCTCTCTCACTCTCTCCTTCTCTCCCGCTTCGTTTCGCTCTTCCTCCCTATCCCCCATGCAGACTGCGCAGGTGGGGGCGGTCGGTAAACAATAGCGGTGGCAGGGCGGTGACTAACAAAATCAAAAACACACGCACACGCAAAAAACAACAACAACAAAAAAAACAAAAACAAAACATAAAAGGACCTCAGCAGCATGGAAAAGATGCACAAGGTAACGGGCAGACAGCCCTCCCCTCAAAGACACACAATATATACGCAGCCGTTTATGTCGAAGAAATGGAGAGGTCCAAATCCTCTTCCCGTTCAGCGCTGTTTTCCCCGGCATGTGATGCATCCGCCGAGGCGTCGTCTGCGTCTAGGGGGCAAATTTCCTCAACGGCTCTTATTACCATCTCCATCCACTCGACATCCCACGTCACGGGGTGGTGAAGCACTTCCTCTGCGGTCATACGCCTTCGTGGGTCACGACAGAACAGATTCTCCAACAACTCCACAAGACTCTCCGGGAGCTCGGCCTTTTCAGATCCCAAAAATGTTGTGTTATTGGTGGTTATGTACGTTATGGCCCTTGAGCTATCACACGTCATGCTACTCATTAATTTGCTTTCAAAACTCTCATTCCTACTAGAAGAACTCATTTTTTCCTTTGGTGAAGTTGAAGCCACTAGACGACGTTGTACAGAACCCTCACATTGTTTGCCACGGGCGTCATTATAGGCGTTTTTCATTGCCCCTAATATCATTTGAGCCGTCGTTGTACCAAAGTGGTGTTGTAGCTTTCCACCCTTGTGGTTGGCTACTGTGATGGGTAGACTTCCATCTTTGGGAATGGAGGTGTATAACTCAACCAGCGCGGGAAAGTGTAGTCCTTGAAGATGACCAAGACGTAATCCAATCACTTCTGCCAATAGACAGCCAAAGGACCACATATCACATGGTCTTCCATATGGTTCACCTAACAAAACCTCAGGTGACATATATGCTAGCGTTCCTTTCATGTTAACAAGGGGTTTCGCAGCGCATTCCTCAGCGGCGGAACCAAAGTCACCAATCTTTGCCACACCACCACTAAAAAGAATATTGCATGGTTTAATGTCGCGATGCACTATACCTTGTGAATGCAGATAGGCAATACCACTCGCGACATCACGCAAAAGAAGAACTATTTCTCTTGCAGTAAGTGGTTCTGGAATTTTGCCAAACTCATCATGATTGGTATCCGGTCTATCCCCTATCGTTCCAACAGGTTGAACCGGAAAGGATGCGCCATTTGACAAACGTGGTAGAGGCGGTTTATTCATTTGATTGCTTTCCGTGGCCGGGAACCCCCGATGCAGGCGTTGATCCAATGTCCCATCGCACAACTCCATGAATATGCAGTATGCGTTGTCCTCCATAGAGGAATGGGAGAAACTGACTATGTTTGGATGATCCATATGGCTCATAATCGACACCTCTCGGTTCAGCTGCTCCAGAAAACGATGACTGGCTCCGTTGAGAAATAAACGCTTCATCGCCAAACGTCCACGCGAGACAAAAAGATACACCTCGTAAACATCGCCAAAGGCACCACCACCAATTTGGCGAACAATCTGATAACTTTTACGCCATCGAATTTGTATCATCTCATTCTTTAGCCGACGCTGCCGTATATAATGGCTCACATTCTGACCAATGGTAAAATTCGTAAAGATTTCCCCAATTTCTTGCATGCGTAGAACCGCCTCTTCGCGAGTTCCTGGCGGAAGTGGGAGACTGTACGCATCGTCCGTCAATAAGTATAATATCGTCGTCTGTTTTACCGTCTCCGAGGCAATGAGGTCACGAATATCCGGAGTCACCAGTTTCTCTGACCACTCAACAAACAACACATCAAAGGCGTTCATTCCAATACTCAGATAACGTTTCATGACTACCGGATCTGAAACGACTGTCGCTGAGTGTCCTCTACCCCATAAACTCTGCAGGAAATCCTGTCGATGCTCTTTCATGTACAAGAACACGTGAAGGTATCGCTTATAACTACCGCCAAGTTTACCTCCAAGGGGACTGGTACAAGAAGTGCTTGTCGCCATGGCGTCACTCCCACTGCGGGCCCAAGATTTACCAAACATATTATCCACCCGTGCCAAAGCAGAAACAGAAGGCCATTCGTTAGGCGGTGCTTGGTTGACATCATATCCGGACTTTGAATCCTGTGCTATCCCCAATGTTGGCGGGTGCCCATTAGGATCCGTCGTTTTGGATTGACCACCACCAAATACTTGAGGCAAACGCGTCACACTCCCCGACGAGGATCCGGATAACTCTTCAAGAGGTTGCACTAAAGGAATACCAAAAAATCCCGCAATGCTGCTGTTGCAATCTCCTTTAAGTCCAGGATCAACCTTTAAATTCGTCGGAGCACTTAAGGCGCCTTCTTCTGCTCTCCATGTAGATCCAAATTTGGTTCTGCGCACGGCTTCACTAAAGGCCTCCTCGGCTGCTGCGTACTGGTGTAAATGAATCATCTGTCCGCTTGATTGCGCTGCCGCATCCTCCGTCAGGGCGTTTGTGGCGGTCACACCAAACAATGAAAGTCCTCTGAGTGTAGAGAGTTGCAACGTCCCGGCCTCCTCCATGAGTGCCAGACGTTCTTGCGTGGTGTATGGGAAACGCAATGTACATCCATTTGCTGTAAGGTGAATGGTGGCGTCACAAACACGCAGATACTCCAATAGATTCGCTGAAAGAATAGAACTAATCCCAATATCATTTGTGGCATGCACTCGACTCCCATTATCACTTGGGGAAAAATCAAGTGACGATGAGGAGTTTTCATCATCCCCATGTCGAAGACCAACTTTCATGAGAGGTACATTTTCCAATGCCTTCAATTCAAGAAGAATAAACATATTTTCAGCATCCACACGGCAGTTGACACGTTTATATCGCTTCAAAACACGATTAACAAATATCATGAGGGCAACAAAATTAATTAGAAATTTCTCTGGCACACGCGACGTGAGTTCCACCCCACAAACAGCAATCAAACTATTCAACTTTTCACGGAGCTGCTGCGCTGTAACGTAATCCACAGCATGGCCTCGCTCAGCTGAAATAGGTGACGGATACTCCCTCAGGGTGGAACGCCGCTTTCTTCGTCGATGCCCTGTCGCTGCCGTCCTTACACGACGGCTACGTGGCAAACTGGCATGGGATTCACAATCATCCTCCGCGCCATCCTTCATGAGTGATCCAAAGGCATTTAAAATGCTGACCGTGCCAGAACTTGTTGTTGAGGGGCGTTTTTGTAAATGAGTACTGAACGCATGACCCATTGGAGAATTATCCATAAGTGTTATATGCGGCTCAAACTCCTCTCGAGAAACCGTGTCGCCAATAAGCTTACGAGAAATTTCCCTCGGTTCACCGTTGACCTCACGAATAAAAAGTAACACCAGGTACTTTTTATCCATAGAAGCTGACGAAGAAAACTGGTTTGGCTCACAAAAAGAGGATGGTAAAGCAACGTTGTTGCTACTCATGGCATAGACTTCAAAGCAAGATGATTTCTGCAGCAATTGCAATGTGAGAAGCTCCTCTAACCCACTTTCAAAGAGGCAACGCATGTCTTCCACTTTTTCCATATGACGCTTTTCAGAATGGCTCCGTTCTTTACTTGGAGGTGCTGGTACAAGAACAAGACGTCCCGGAGGTTTTCCACGCGACTTCTGCGGTAATGCCGGGAGTGAAGTCACTTTATCTCCAGCCCTAACACGATTCTTATGCGACGATCGTTTCAATTTGCGGTGCAATTCAAAGAGATTTTTAAAATCTTTTCCAGCAAGATCAACCATCCAGCGATATTGAAGCAGTTCAAGAGCAGAGATGCTACAGTAAACAATAGGATACAATTCTTTTGTATCCCCAGGCTTGAAACTTCCACGCAAAGTGACAGTATGGGGAACATATTCCACAATAATCAAAGGGCAGACGCAGTCCTGCACATTTTCTGTTATATGACGACAAATAGTTGCGCTGCGATCTTCGTGCAAACATGGGGAAAAATCCTTATATTTATCGGCAACACCACTTGGGGCATCGGTGAAGAGCATCTGAATCTCCCGTTCTGCCTGCATGCATAGATAGCGAATTGAACAATCCTTGTCACTAGTCCCATCATCATCAATGTCCATATCTTTACCCGGTCCAAGCGATGATAGCTGCATCTCTTCTTCACTCTCCACTATGTCGGCAACAGCAGTTTTGGACCCGTGACCTTCACGCAAACTCACCAAGGATGCACCGAATGCTTGGTAAAGGCTGGAATGATCGCGTTGGTACTCTTCCAGGATTCCTCCGTCATAAGTTCCACCACACAACGTTCCTCCATATCCCTCATAACGCCAAGGTAAGGAGGGGGGTGATGTCGATTGGGGGTCCTTTTCAAATTTAATCGAGCTTTGCAAAGCTAAAGTCATGCCATTTTCTTTATCATCGCTATCCTCTTCGTCGTCCACATGATCGGCATCGGAGGTGTTTCGACCAGTCGACCGCAGAGACACGGCCCCTTGCATGAAGAGTGCCTGTAAGACCGCAGCATAGGCAAGGTTGGAGGTTGCGGTGGAGTGTATGACGAGAAACGCAAATCCCAACCCCAGTCCCACAAGAAACTGAATAGCAGAAAAAAGCATACAAAGTGAATTCCCGTCGACATATGAGGGAATCACAGCGGTACGGTTGACTTCCAAAAACATACTGAGGCTTGGGCCCCGCATCGCGTGGAGCCCAAATAAGATTTGAACCACCGGAAGACCAATTATTAAACTGAAGGCTGCCATCATACAACGTAACCCGGTGGTAGACAAAATAGCATTCACATTAAATCCTAACCGCCTAATTGGCCCAAGAAAATGGCCTGCTGTGTGGCACATCCTATAACTGTTATGCCATTTCGAACCGAGTGTCGTTTCACGGATGTGAGCTCCTTCTACATCAGTTGCTGCCTTCCTAATGGCCACTACAGCCGAATTATCTGTAGAAATCAATTTTTCATCACTGCGCAGCTTCAATATCAATTCCTCCAATTTGGCAATGACGTCGTCCAGCGCTGCTATTAGTTCGGACAGGCGAGTTCCAAAGGCGTCATCAGAAATAAAAATTTCAGCACACGCCTCCCATCTACGCAGCACGGCAAGCAACTGGTCGGACAGTTGACTATCTTCCCCGGTCGTCTCAAATGATCCCTTATACAGACTATGGAGTCGTCGCATTGCGAACACCACACGTCCCTTAAAGAAAATGATGCCTTTAAAGAAATCCTGCGGCGAGAGCACAGTGGCGACAAAGTTTCCATTTCTACGCGCCATTATTTGCTGCATGGAGATCATGGGACGCTGAACGCAGTGAGATTCCACCGTTGCCGCAAGAAGACGCAACCCTTGCACATCAAAAAACAGTGTGGTGAGACTGTCCATGATGGCATCACGCCGCAATGAACTGAACGCAAGGGCAGTGAAATAAGTGTTGGATTCTTGCGGCGTGTAATTGCATGCCATCTTCCTCGCAGTCCGAATGAGAAGTGGAGTGGCGTGTTCCACAGCAGTAACGGAGAAACAACAAACCCTAACAGAAAATATGCAAAATCGGATGCGGCAGCAACACGATGGTGCGCACGGGAAATGAGAAAATCTAAATACTTCTCCCCCCCGCCGCCGAAAAAGAAAAAAAGAAAAGAAAAAACCAAACATGCATTTGACACAAGTGAAAGAAAAAAAAAATGACGCACATCGGTACCGCAGAAACAAAATAATAATAATAACTTTAATAATAATAATAGCTTTAATAATAATAACAACAATTAGAAGAAAAAAAAAACAAGACGAATAAAATTCCCTCTGCGGATGCTAACGGTACGGATTCTTTTTATTTTTCTCACTCTCCATGTATATATGTATATATACGTCTTTGTGAATTCCGTTTTTCTCTCCCCCAGTTCCTCTCGTTAAGTGGTGGTAAATAAAATTGTGAGTACTGCAATGAATCCCCTGCCCGAACTAATGTGCACGAATGAGGAGGTAAAAGAAATCTGGGGAGGGCACACACACACACACACACACGGAAAGAAAACCAACTAGCCAAAAAAGGAAAAAAAAAGGACCACATTCCAAAACACAACGGACGTCACACAAATGCCGCCGAATTTGTGTTCTCTTCGGTATGAGATGGAGAAGAAGAAGAGTCATTGATATCCGTGGTCTCTTGGTGCTTTTTCTTTGGTCGTGCCACCTTTCGTGGTGCACCAGGCGCTTGAATCACCGATTGCGCCCTCGCTTCAGCCTTGTTTGCCGTGGATGACAAGGACGCGCCCAATGCGGTTCCCAAACCTCCTGCCTGTCGGATGTCAGCATCCACTGGTGGACGCAATCGGAATCTTACGGTGCGGCGGGGACGTGGTGCGCCGCGGTTATACTGCAACGCCTGGGCATCCTCTCTCGTCATGGACTGCACGGCCACTGGACCCACAAGCGACTGTTTTTGAAGATCCTTTTCATCCGCATCAAATGGCAGGGTTTTATCGCCAGATAACGCGTACTCCCGCAGAAGACTTTGTGAGTCAGCGAGGCTTAAAACCTCAAAGGACGCCTCTGACGGTGCATTTCTGCTCAAAGAACTTCTTCCGTTCCCGGTCTTTCCCTCGTGTGACGTAGCCTGATGTCGTGTTTCCTCCGTTGCCATGGCTACCGAATCCGTCAGGTCATCCTCACGGCTGGGTGGCATCGGTGGCGGACGCGGGTAAAATCGCTTGCGAGGGGCAAACGATGTGCGGATTTCAGTCTCGTACTCCTCTGGTGGGGGCGGTAGCGTGTCAACACGGCGACTGATGACGGTGGCTTCGTCTGTCTTCTCTTCACTCTTCCCTCCTTCTTGTGGTCGCGGCGATTTCAAGGAGAATAACACATCCGGAAGAACAAGGCGCGCGGACGAGGCAAAACAATCCTTTGAGACATCATCCACAGAAAGAGTGAAGTGCTGTACCCAGTCCGGGTCTGTAATGACGGAGGGAACAGAAGAGGACTCAACAGAGTTATTCGCATCAGCATTATTGCCCTCCTTCGCTTGTTTGTGTAGCTTGTGCCCCATCACAAATTGATCGTATACCGTAAGAACTTCTTCACGAGACACCTCGCCCCAGTCGCATGCCTCCGTGAACTGAAAAAGCGGTTGATAGGTGGCATCCGATTTGGCATCCACACCACGTTCCCAAAGTTCAATGGCCTTGTACAAATCCTCACCCTCAAGCTCTTGCCCTTGTTTTTCTCGTGTCATTGGCATAGAGGCCGCGTATTCAGGGCTATTGGAGACAATGTCATCTAACATGGTCGCAGCTGCAGGAAAAGTGTCAAGCTCCCGTGCCTCGGCAATCTTCGCAGCTTGCCTTACTTGCTGAAGGATGTCAAGCTCCATTTTCGCCAGAGACTCCTTTTGCTCTTCCTTGCTATATGGCACCTCAACAAAGGCGTACACGGGACGACGAAAAGACGGCTCATGCGCCGGCCTCCCCTCCGCCGGCCGCCACCAAACGTTTAACTCGCTTGTGCTCGTAACGTCTGTTGGGCGAAGAAGACCGTTCTTCTCGTAGTCCCATCGGCTAGCAAGCAAAGGGTGCGTCTCCGCGAGCGATGGAAGTCCTCCTGAACTTGTTGTCGCGTCTCCTACAGCTCCATTTTCACTCTCGTTCGTGTGCTGTGGAGATTGCGGCTGGTGCAGAAGAGAGCAGCGTGGGCAACCTTTATCGGCCACAGCGCGATCCCGCACGGATGCCTGGTAGTTCTCCCCGCATGCGGTACAACGCCACCACACAGACATTTGACTGGTACACGGTACCGAGCTCACATCCGCATCGTTCAGCTCCGGCACCCATTCGTCAACCAGATCGGGACGAACCACCGCAAGACGACGAAGCTGCGGCTCCCTCTTACCTATGTTCCTACCCCCCTCGCTGCTTGCGACATGGCTCGTCGATACACGTCGCACTGTATGGCCATGATGCAACGCCAGCATACACGCCACTCGATGCGGGTAATGTCGAGCGAGGTGCCACCATGTACTCACATAGTGGATAGGGAATCCGCCCACACCACCAGTGCGATAACGCAGCATCGCCTTTCCCTTTTTCCTTTTTCCTTTTGTTTTGCCTTTTTTTTTTTCTCCCAATGGCTTCTTTCCTCTCCTTCCTTTTTCACACAAAAAAAAAAAAAGGAAAAAGAAAAGAAAAAGCAATATGGCTAACGGTGTTCACCCCGCAATGTGTGCTCCCGGCCGTAGCCATGAAAAATCTCCAGGGGATAAGAGAAGAACAGAATAAAAATAACAGGAATTCAAAAACAACAACAACAACAACAACGAAGGAATGTGACAAAATAAGAGCTCCAAAGGAACCCTTCTTCTCTCAATCTTCTTTTCTCACACACCCGCTGCACGCAAAAAAAAAAAAAAAAAGGACAAAAGAAAAGAGAAAAACAAAAAGCTCCCAATTTTCAGTCGTTGTTCTTCCTTTTGCTTATTATTCCTCATCCTTTTCCCTTCTTTTTAGTATCGGCGCAAAAGCGCCTTTTTCTTCGGCGCCGCCGTACGGTCTGTTCCCTGATTGCTTTTACTCGTTTTCATGGATCCGCCAAACCCAAATTTTCTCACGTTTCTCCTCTTTTGTTGTTGTTGTTGTCTTCCACGGCGGCGTTGTTGACGTGCCGCCTGCGTCTCGGCTATTATGTCCACATCGTTGACAAATGCAATCTCCTGCGCCGCAAAGTAGTCAAACGGCTCACCGTCTGCCTGCTCCACCGCTGTTGTGCGCAGGGCCTTCGCTCCATCGGCGGTCGTCACGTAACGCTCTGTGCGCATCCGTTTCGCCTGTGATCCATTGACGCCTTGCTTCTCTTCATCAGACCGTTTTGGAAAAGTGAGTGTGAGGTTGAAAAAGCCGTCTTGTGCCGCTCTCGCAGCGGGACCGCTGCCCCCCGCATCTGCCTCTTCCTCCGCTTCCATCTCATCACGCCGACGTGTGTGACCTGCCATGCGTGCCACCACTACTCTTTCCCTTCCCTTTCCTTTCCCTTGCGTTGCCATCGCTACCTCCCCCGACTGTATATTTATGCAAGAGCTGGGAGTGGGTGCTCGATGCTGAAGGCGTGCCTCAGACACCCATATCGGCACGGCTTGCAGGGGCGCAAGTGTGCGTGGCTGGACTGCGGCCGATCCACACGCCTCGCAGAGAGCCTGTAACCCTGCGACGACCATTCCAAGGGGCTGATAAACACCTAACTCTTGACGCTGTTTTTCCGTAACAACGTCCTGTAGAAGAAAGTAATAACGGCTTCCGTTTGTGTTTGGCGACCCAACGTTACCGATGAGTATTGTGCCTGCGCGAAGCTGCTGCATGCCAGCGGCATGGGTCGAGCGGGCGGCAGTGGAAATAGAGGAGGAGGAAGAAGGGTGCGACTGTTTCCCTTCTAGCGGTTCGTCTTCAATAAAGCCACCAAAGATGGTTTTCGTCATGCTGCTGCCAATCTCCATCATGACATTCTTCTCGATGCGCACAACAGTGCTCTCCGCAAAGGGCTTCAACCCTGAGGAGCGCAGCCCACCGCCCACGGACGTCGCCGAGAGTTCACCAACTGCAATACCAAGGCTGTTCAACACATCCGTTGAAGGGAGCTGACCCGTGCACATAAAGAAGAAGTTCAATGTCGCTTTCGGTCGCTGCTCCGCTGCCTGTAAAAGGACACGCACCGACACATCGCGTGGCTCCTTCGGATTTTGTCGATTAGGAAAACGAAAGTGCAACGTTGCCTGCATCCAGTAAAAAAAAACACACACAGAGAAAATGCCCTTCTCCTTTCGTCCGCAGCACTTCTCCCACTTCTCAGACTGTTGCCTCCTTGCAGCAAAAGAATAGAGAGAAAAGCAGATGCGCTCCAAGCACGCCCCGTTGTCGAACAAAGTCAAAAAACACAGGAGGCACACCATTAATAATGTGGGCGCATGTAGAAACAAATACATATATATACAGGGAAAAAAAAAAAGATGCCGCAATTTATTTATGCCGTCTACACGTTTTCTTCCTCATCTTTCAGAGACATCTCCAGCCGACTCACCGTCCTCGGTGGACTCTCACTGGCATCATGCTCCTCATCACGACTTCTCTTTCTATCATTCCCTCCCCTTGTTTCCACCATTTCTTCTCCATGAGACATTGCAGCATGCTCGCGTAAGGAGAACTCATCATTGAAAGGAATATCGGTGACCAGATTTTCTTCTTCAACCGTCTCTTCGTCTTGCTGCTCACTGCAGACGTCGCTCTCTTCATTATCACAGCAATCAGTTAGAGAAAAGCTGCGCGGCTCGCTGTGATCATCTGTCACATCGTCATCTTCTGCCTCTTCTTGTAATTCCCTAGCGTCCTGTTCCTCCTCATTTTCAACATGAATCCCGTTTGCATAACCATAATCATCTGGTGCTTCTGCTTCCACCTCCTCGATATCTGCCACCTCGTCTTCGACGTTCTTTTCTGCTTGAAAGCCCATCCCACCAATGTTAGCTGAAACAACGGCCTCTGTTTCGCCTCGTCTTTCAGCAGCTGCAATATCTTCCAAAAGAAGCAATCGAACATATGCCTCCCGTGACTTCCAGAGCTTTTGCCATGCCTCTATCTGCTTTTCCACCCCATTTTTGCTCGGCGGGCCCGTCTGTAAAACAAGTCGCGAGGCCAACGAGTCCAACATTTCTTCCATTCGATGCCGATTGCCTTTCAAAACCTTCAGTACCGCCGTTGCAGAGGCGTAGCAGGAGGAACTCCGCACTGCGTGTGGTGTGATGGCCTTAATCAGCCATTCGGTGGCACACAAGGTTGAGGGAAAGGACGGCGTGTTCTTGGTGAGTCGCTCAAGGACGAGAAGGGCGTTGCGGTGAAGAAATGGAATTTCTCGCTGGTGCAGAAGGAGATGGACAAGTGCGCGACATAAGTAGGCCTCTAGCTGAGTTGGGAATGCCGGTAGTGCAGCCTGCGCTTCTTGAATCGCACCCTTCTCACCGGATGAATCCGCTTCTTCCTGATCTTTTACACCATTGGCAGCATCAGTCATCCCTGCGGCGTAGGAGGCAAAAATGGACATGAAAGTTCGTGGCTTCGGCTCCAGAAGTGCCATGAGTGCCTCCGTCGTGAAATTCACAGGGGGAGAAGAAACATCTGCTGCCCCACCACTCGTTGTTGTTGATGTCGCAATAGCGTCGTTCACGGACGGAAATGGGGGCATCTCAACGGTAGTCTCATGCAGAGCCGCACGCAAAAGAGCCAACAAGAAACCCACGCGCTTGCATTCGCCGTCCGTAAAACCCACAAAAAACGTCATGGTAGCGGTGATGAGGGAGAGAACAATGTCGACAACTCGTTCATAGTCCCCACACCCATCCTTATCATTTCCAGTTGCTTTGGTGACGTTCAAAAGCCACTTCATAAAGTGATACACAAACAGCGTGTCCTCTAGGCTAAGAAGGGCACGTGGAAGAAGGTACGACGTTGCAAACACCACGGGCTCAGCAAGCACGCCGCTACAACGCAACTCTTCAAGTAACGCAGCTCTTGCTGCTTCGCACTTCTGATAAAGCTCTTGATGGGCTTCCTTCTCCAGCCGTATTTGCCGCAGCTGTTCCTGTAGCCAACGAATAGTCGGGTCCGTGGTGGGACTGCTTCCGGCGCCGCTATTATTATTATTATTATTATTGTTATTATTATTATGAACGCTCCCATGGGTATTGTTGTGAATACCGGTATCTTTATGGATGCTCCTCTTTACAAGGGCAGTGGCGTGATTATGAAACTGGTTCACTTCATTCGTTGCCGCCGTGTACACCGATTCATCAAACACGAAGTGGGCAGCGGAGTAGTAAGACAATTTCCGTAAAATTGAAAAGGGAATGACACTATCGATGGCCGTGACAGATGCCGGACGCTCCACACAACTCATGATATCAGACGGCGTAACATTGAATAGAGCGTCTACGCTCGAAAACTTTTTCCCAATTGACGTCTTACGCTGCGCCTCCTTCACGGCAAAGCGGGCCGTAATGCGTAGAGCAACATGTGGCATTGCAACCATAAAGATCTCCTCTTCCGGTGGCCCCTGTGGGAGTATTGTCTCCATGCAGAGCAGCAGATCATTGATCACATTGTAATCCCGCGCACAGGTGAGAAGCACAAGCTGCATCGTCCCCGCCAGATCTGCCTGCACCGTGTATATTCGGCTGTGTAACCGACAAAGGTGCAACAACAGGCACTGCCCCAGCGTAAACTTCACTGTGGGGGTTCCCTTCCCCTCGTCATCATGTCGCTGTTGCGGTGTAGCCGTCGTGTTCGCTCGATGCATTTCTCTTGCCTCTTCTTCCCCTTCTTCTTCGTCTTCCTCAGGCTCTTCGTTCTCAACAGGGACATGACACTCCTCCTGCAGGGCAACTCGAAACATGGACGTGGTGGCGGCCAAGATGGCGGGTGTGAGGGATGTGTTCCAACGACCTCGACGGAACGACTCGGCTGCACCCTTTGCAAACCACTGTGTGGAGGAGGGTGCAAGGAGTGCCTTCAACTGCGCCACGCTGTACTGTTCCTCATGCTCAAGGGTAAGGTCGAGCATCTCATGAAGGATGGACCTCAGCAATTCCAACCCAAATACGATAGACGCACGGGCCTCCCTGCGAAGCGCATACTCGGCTGCCCGCAGCAACATGCCGCCATCAAAACTGTGCGGATTGTCACGCCATAGAACGGAGAGAAAAGTTGCGATAAGCCCGACACGGTTTGCATCCGCTGTTCCAATGCGCTCTTCTTCCGCGTATTGTCGCATAATCGATAAACCTTCGTGCGCTACAAGAGTGAGAACCGCCGCTGGAGCGCCTTTCAGCAACTGCGTGTGAATCTGCAGGAAGTTATTCCCATACCCTACCGCTTGCTGGAAAAGCTTCCTCGCCACAAGAAGCGGATTCGCGTAAATGACTGGTTGCAAAAGGTTCCTGTAATGGGCCACATTGGATTGCGTCATGCGTTTTAATGATTGCGCAAAAAGCGCTTCAAGCTCCTTAGAGCGGAGTACGTCGTGCGGGGCACGATCACTGATAGACGTCGGACGCAGAAGCCAATGCAGCCAAGTGTTCATGTGCAGGAACTCGGCAGGATTCATTCCAAATTTCACCACCGGCCCTTTTTCTTTCATAAGAAGAAACAGTGCCTGAACGCGACCATACAAAATCGGCGAGGGCGCAAGAACGCGCATGCAAGGCATAACAACATGAATAAGGTACCGTTCTGCCAAACCCAGCGCGTTCCGGCATGCCACACCATAGTTTTTGTCTTCTGCATGCTTATTCATAGCCGTGTATTGACCCTCCTGCTCCTCATGTACAAAGTGTAGGAGCTGGCCGCACTCCCTGGTGATGACCTCCACCAGACAGCAAAGAAATGCTTGTGACGCCACGTAGGCGTAAATCGTCGACAGGAGCGGAAAGTAAGTTTCGAGGGCTCGCAGTGTGGCAGAAAATGCATACCGCCTCAACGTGCTTTTATTATTATTGTTGTTGTTTTCTTCATCTTTTTCCTTCTCTTCCTCTTTGTTGGAAAGGAAGGCCTGAACATGCTGTAGGACTTTCCTAGGGATGCTGCCAACACCTGGCAAGGCTACTGATGGCACTAGACACACATTCATTCCCATCTCCGTTCTCATCTGCGTGATGGTCTCCGCCATGAGACCCGGAAGCCCAATCTCACACAAATCTAATACAAATCGACAGGGCGTCACGCTCTGTGCAAAGGTCGTCTGCTTCACAAACGCACCTGTCGCACCAACAGGCGTCCTGCTTGAAGTCGCCATTGCTGATAATGCATTTGTCATCTGTGCCGAAGTCGACGACGATGACGCCATCTTTTGTTGTGGCTCCTGTTGGCTTTGCCTCCGCGAGGTACTGGCCCCATGTTGGACAGGAAACAGGGAACACCATCTTTGCAAACCGCGGGCCAGTCAACTCTCCGTTTACCGGAATGAGTTCTTCTTCATTGGATTTTCCACTGTTCACTGCATGTGCATTGTGGCGGTGACGCCGACGTGTGGTGCCCGCATCCACTGCAGAGAAAATAAGTTCACAATGTGCTTTTTGCACATAGTCGTCGACGGCCGCCGTGAGTGATGCAATGCCCTCCCCAGGGAATACGGTTGCTGCCTCCTCCAACACGCCTTGGGGAAACTGCAAGGGTGCAAAGTGATAAATGGCGAGTGCAACACGCAACGAGCAGACTTCTGTCAAGTACAAATAAATGGCTAGCTTTTGTCGCCCTTCCGTGTGGTGCGTTGGGGAAAGCCCAATACATAGCTGCATACAGAAAGCAAAATGATGCACCCCAAGAAGCGATCGGATGTGTAGACGTTCAAGCAACCTGCCGATAGGTGGAAAGTTTGTCTGGCGCCATTGCGCTTCGGTTTGCCACGCCGTATCTGGGCGCGTTAAATGCCATCTCGCTGTCTCTGCACCCCGAGCCCCTCGAGTTGAGAGAATGTACGTGGAGCTCAGTACCGCTCCAATGGCGGTGCTTAATAAGAAGGCATGCACCTGACCTTCACCAAGAAGCTCTCCCATCTGCTCACTGTATCGCCCCACGATGTCCTCTTCCTCATTTGCCTCTCCGTCGTTGCATTTTTCCTTTTTGTACCTCATCCAGTCTGACATAAAAGCGTGCAGGGTATGCAGCAGCTGGTACGTTGTACCAGGGGCTTGCGCGACGAGGTGTGGACAAAACGACTTGCACAGAATCGCTGTGCGCCGAAACCGCGTCCTGGCAATTGTGGCGTTGAATGTCTCCTCCGACACCGCTCCCCACGCAGCCATACCAATCCTCTCTTCCTCCCTGGAGCCATCTTCGCCACTCATGTGGTCTTCTGTCCCGTGAGAATTTTCCTTTTTGATGTCGCATTTCTTGTGCTGCGCTGCACACGCTCGGAAGAACTGCCGCCACGCCGTAAAGTCCCCGCCCCTCGCCGACAATTGTTGGAGAAATACACACAGAAAGCAGAACCACAATGCGTGTAATTCCTGCAGCAAATCGTCCTCCTCCCCAGCTCCCCCGCTCGTACTTTTCATACTGTCATCATCCTCATCATTATTGTTAGTATCAATATCATCATTATTATTCGTCTCCACACACGCCACTCGCAGACGTTGCGAGAAGAATGCGCTAGCAATCGCCACTGCAGCTGTCTTCACTCCCACCGGAAGCTGTGACGATCCAACATTCGCCGAGGCGACAACCGTGTAGCAATGCAGTATTGTCACGACACGCAAAAAGAAGGTCTCCAGTGGCGCGGGCGTTGGGTCCGCAAGAAAAGAATTCACCGAGCGACGCACACACGCAAGAGTCTCTAACCGGCTCGCGTTTTCGGGAACACCGGTGATTTCGACAAGCGAGGCCTCAAATGCTGCCGCCAGGTCTCGCCCTCTACTCTTCCATGTGCCGTTCACCGTATCTTCAGCGTAGAGAAGCGCAATGAGTGTCTCCTCCACACGCTCGTGCAATTGCATGTATACACGGAAAGGAGTACAATGTATTAAAAGAAAAATACAAATAAGTGATGCCTTCAATACGCCCTTCCTGAGTTACTTGCGCCGCATCCAATGGGAGATACGAGGCCCACAGAGAGCCGTGCATAAAAAGAAAAAGGTAGGGGTGAAATTCACAGGGGACGCGACATCAACAAAAGGACACCGTTAAAAGAAATAATAACAACAACAACAGCAGCAAGAACACAGGCCAAAGATCCATCACCCTCGCCATTGTTGCTGAAAGGGAAATGTGATGGAAGACGCATAAAGCAAAAGTGACGAAACGGAAACACATACACACACACACAGTCACACACAGAGGCAGCAACGCCGTCGCACACATTCAACACCCTTCGTCCGTACTCAAACGCTCCGGCTGTCATTCTTCTTGCTGGCGTCTCTTTCCTACAATGGCCGTTCAGTAATTCTTTTTCTCCATGCTGTTGGATATGTAATTGTCTTCCCTCGTCCTGTTTACTCAAGGCCTCACGTATCGCGTTAGTGATTCATGAAATGTCTGTAATTAATTATATGTGGGGCTGCAAGAAAAAACCCCCTAATCCATCTTTTTGCCTCCTCGGCGGCCATCCAGCATGCCGCATTGAAACTCTACTGAAACAGTGATTTCACCATCACTTCATGTTGTCCGCTCAGCACATACGGCACAGGCAATAAAAATCCCACTAACTTCGGCCGGGGCTCGTAGCAGACTGCCTTGCCTTTGGTTAGTCGATGAAAACCACGCTTGGCAGGTACGTCGTTTGATTTCAGACTGCGTTGTATCTCCTGAAGCTGCTGCTCCAGCTTCGCCACCCCACCACGCTTCACCACTTCACGAAGAAACTCGGCATCGTCATAGATTTCCTCGTCCATGTCTCCCTCCGAAATGTGCAGAGCACGTGCCGCCTTTCCTTCAGCAGTTTGAGACATTTTGTAGTGCTCAGGGTGACCCAAAATTGTCACATGCGATCTGTTTTTCTGCACTTTGGTTCGCAGCCGCGTCTTGCTCTTAAGCACAGAGTGTATTTGTTGCAGTAAAGGCTGTGATACGGTGCGAAGCTTCGCACTGTTAGGTTGCACAAGTTTTTGCCCCCCAATACTCGACACAGGCGTCAACGTCGCGCATCATACGCCTGTGAGAAGTGTTGATGTCTTTGAAACTCAATAGGACACCCTCTTTCTGCTTCACTTGCTTGTCATCTGAGGTAAGATGATAAAAAACCCCAATAAGTTCCCGCAGGCGCCGCACAACTTCTTCCGTGCCTTGCCTTATCTGTGCCTCATCCGAATTTAAGTAGTCAGGGAGGGAATAATACTGCGGAAATGCCACCGCACGTGCGATGGATGGTTGAAGCTTAATGCGCACACGAAGAAGCTGCGAGTAAACCATCACGTAATGCCTCAGCGCGGCCTGTGCACGCCGTCGCTGCTTTGCGCGCGGATCCTCGCTGTCATCTTCACCTTCTTGCACCTCCTTTGCCACGACTTCCATCTGCGCGTTCCGCAAAGACTCGAGCTGTTCGAGGATGCCATCTTCGTCTCCACCGGCAATATCGTGTCGCCTAGCCCGCTTCTTCGCCTGCTGCGCCTCAAGCCACGCGATGTATGCTTCCTCGGTCTCTGGCTTGCCACCCACACGCTTTCTCTTCTTCCCAAGAGAGTTGTCCTTTATGGCAGTAGAGGCGACGGCGGCAGATGATTCATCATCTTCATTGATTTTGTCTCCGCCTGCTCCGTCCTTGTAAAAATCCAAAAAATTCATCTCATCCTCATCTCCGTCGTTCATCTCAAGAGCACCGAAGATATCATCCATCGCGGCCTCAACATCTACTGGCGTGGCGGCGTACGCCCCTGTCGACAGGGAGGCGTCCAATGGACCGCGGCGTCGCAGTTGTTTTCGTTCTTGTTGTGGTCGAGACGTTGGTTCTCGTAGACGGCGTTCGGTCCCGCTTCTCCTTTTCACCGATCCCACCACGTCATCGTCATCGTCGTGTTCATCCCCCTCGTGGTAGTCATCAATTTTGGGGTTGTCACCACCGAATTCGTCCCATGCATCCACCTCGTAACGCTCTGCGTCTCCACCGCCTATTTGTTCGTTTACGATGTCACTTATGGACATCTTTTTCCTCCGTCCCGAGAGGCTCCGAGACACCGACATGACTCACGCCCTACCCAGCTCCAATTCTCCTCGTCTAAATGCGTGGTGCCTTTTTAAATTATTTTTAACAAGACCCGCTTCCCCGCAATTCTCAAAGAGCAAAAGAAAAAAACAAAAAACAAAAAAGAGAAACAAAACAATAAAATACAGCGATGGATGTATCAATTGTCTTCACACGCATGCCATTTCACTTCAATGAGCTTCTCAGCGTGTTGGCTCTTTTTTTTCCTTTTCATTTTCAGTGTTGTTACCTTCTTTATTCCTCTTCGTTGTTGTGTTAAACGCCCAATTCAAGGAGCTCCTCCTCCAGCGTCGTTGCCCGACCGCCATTTCGTTTCCTTCTGGCTTTTGCGGCCTCCTGCCACCCCAAAAGGGTCGGGGGCGCCATCGTGAAAGTCTTCCCTCCATCCTTTTTTCCCTCTTCTCCCTCCGTTCGTTCTTCAGCCTCATCCTGGCCGCTATCGTCTCTCTGCTCTTGGGACGCTGTCGCTGCGTGACCTTCACGCTTCAGCGTCGCGCGCAGCGCACACTTCTCCGGCGTGTACTTTTCACGCATCCGCCGCGTGTCAGGCATTTGCCGCAGCCGCGCTGGCACCGTTTCCAGAACACCGCGTTCTTTCAGTTCCTTGTACAAATAGAGACGACGATTGTTGAGGCTGTAGCACCGACCCGCCTTGTCTGTCAGGACACACAGCAGCGGCAGATCGTTGGGTGCCACTTCACAACGAAGAAACTGATCGAGTGTGCTGGCAATTGTGCGGCCACATGAAAACGTGGGACGAATACGAGAAAAGGTAAAGTAAACGGTGGCAGGGTCTATTTCCACAATCACGTCGTCCTTCACTTTCGCCGGCATAGCAATTCCGTCCCTTCTTCCTCCCCCGAGCAGTAAAGGCCTAAATTATTATATCCTAATTGAAGTCAACGGAGCTGTATTGATCTATACCTCCTATTATTCGTACACAAAGCTGCTACTGTGCATCGACGACTGAGAGACAAGTAATATTATAGACACACGCACCAACTCGTCTTTTCTTCTCTTCTTACCCTCTTTGGTTCCTTTTTGAACAAATATAATCGTCATGTATATGTGTTTGCGTGCATGGGTGCGTCAAGAACATCCATTCAATGAAAGTCCAAACACCCTCATTCCAAAAAAAAAAAAAAAAGAAAAAAAAGAGTTATTGGATAAAAAAAAAAAAAAGATACATTTCACTCAAAAGGCACGACGGCAAAGCTTTGCTTGCAATATATATGTGTTGGATCTCCTCGATAATCTTATTTTACTTTCTGGTCGTCTTCGCTCATTATTTCCCCACTTTTTACGTATGCCCTAGCGGCACTGCATGCTCTTTTCCTCGTCGTCACTCTCCCCGTCACATGCAGGATGCAGTGTGTGTCAAAATGGATGGGACGGCAAAGTATGGGTTTTCGCGGTGCCACTTGCTTTGTGCCTGCATCCGCAGATCATGAGAGACAATCCCAGGCATGCCTTCCTCTTCATCCTCGCCACCCGCACTATCATCATGCTCACTCCCGGCCACGACGGCCTCCAACATTTTCTCCTCCACGGCACCATCGCGCTTTGACGCATCCTCGCCCACATCTTTTTTGGGAGTCTCATCTGACTCTTGCGGCTCCCTCGTCGTTTCCTTCTGAACAGGCAGAAAGACAAATTCACCAAAGTGAAGATTCTTGTCCGTCACTACACCCGCAGACGGTGTCTTCGTGCCTGGCGGCACGTACACCGACTGCGCAAAGGAACAGATGCGTTCCCCCTTTGCGGTTACATCCCCGGGCACCACAGTGGGTGTCGCACGTAGCGGTGGGTAAATAACAGTCGTCGCCATTTGTAGCTGCTTTTCATAATCCATGAGACACCCCGAGCTTCCCCTCGTAGTCCCAACAGCAACCAAAAAATTACTTTCCTCACACAACTCAGCGTCTTTCTCAAGAGACATTGGAGAAGGAAAAAGATTATAGTACGCATCGCGAAAATACACCTCCTCCAAGTCCAACACCCGCTCCGTCGCCGTTGTATTCATGCCATCTAGAGAGGGTGCCGTTGCATTATCCGCAGCCACGTCTTCTTCTGCCACATCCTCCAGGTTTACCGGCAATGCGGGTACCAACTCGCGTTTTAACGATAAGAAACGCACGTCACGGAGACGTCGGACATCCATTGTAGCCACACGACGATCGTCAAGAAGACTCAGCCTTGAAAAGCTGTCAACGAAGCGTACAAAGACGTCCGTATTTGTGTGTGTGCAAACTGTTTCTTCTGGAATTTCCCCCACCACACGTAGCTGTCTTAGGGGATGCGGCACGATATCCGGTAGCGGCGTTGGCACCGTAAAGAGTGATGGGAGTGCGGGGAGTTGTCGCACCTCGCCTACCCCGATAACAGTTGTTGTGGATAACCGCCCACTACGTGCCGCTCCACCTCGATCTTTTGTTTTTCGCACCGGTGGGTACGCTTGACCCCAAATTCGCTCTGCCGCGATCTCTTTGGCGAGAGGTATTGCCGAGCCACTCAGCTCTTGAACGTATGAGAGTAGAATCAAATCGTAAATTTCTGTTAGGCAGTGTTGCACCACGGCAGAGAGCCGCGCCTCCCCAACCCCATTGATCTCCACAAAGCAGGAGGAGTCATAGAGTTGTGGTTCAAGACCCCAGAGGGTGACGTGCAGTTCCCCAATAAGAGCTTCCACTACGTCGGCCTTTATCTTCCCTGTGCCCAACTTCTCTCGTACACCAATAGGCAGCAGTTCACTGACGTGAAGGGTGTCAAACATAAACTCCAGGGTCACATTCATTTCACAGGCATCTCGGAAACAATTAAAGGAGTAGGCATTCTGACTGTACGCCCACTGCCTATCGGGGAAGAGGACCATCATTCGATTGGAGAGATGGTTTCCCCAAGAATTATCTCCAATATACTCCAGTCGCTCAAAAGCCACACGACGACGGTGGTGCATCTGTTGCGAGACAGCATCAAAGGTGTCAGGGGCTTGAGCTGCGAGTGAAAGATCAAGAACATTCAATTTCTTAAGCAAGGACAACAGCTTGGCTAGGACTTCGCTGCGCTGGTTCACACTCCATCGTGGTGATACAAGCTCCGGAATACGCTGGAACATGGACTCACGGTAAAGGATGTCTGACCAAACGAGGTAGATATCATCAATCGGATAGCCCCGTATGGCCAGTAACGCCAAACTATCCAACACCACTTCACGACAGGCATGATTGGTGTGGCTCGCGCGGTACGCCAGCACAACATGTGACTTCGGAGTCGTCTGTGACTCCTCCATACAGAGGCGGCAGTAATTCTTTGCCTCCTCCTTAAAGAAAAGCGCCTCTGCTGCGGCAACGGAGCGCAAAGAACGTAGCGGCTGTGCACCATTCTCTTTCGTTGCCGCCGGCGCCGTCGTGTCATCGGCCAAAAAGCTCACGTAGTTGGCAAGTACATCCCCAGTGCTGGCAGAGGATGACGATAACGATGACGATGGCGAGACACCGCTGTTCCCACTCCCGGCGGACGACGTAAAGCCAATCGTGACGCCACGGCGCGTGTAAGACTGCGAGTGCGCTACCTCAACCCGCTCAAGCGCTAAACGGAAAGTGGAAGTGCTAAAATGTCGGCACAGACGCCACGTCACCTGCCACTCGCTCCACAGCAGGCCACGAGAACGCACACATGACCCAGCCAGCCGCATTTTTCTCTTCCCCCCTCCTCCTCCTCTCTCTCTTTTTGCAGAAGCAAAATACCAACAAGAAAAAAGATAGGGTATGGACGGTCAGAGACACAATTCCTTTTCTTGTGCTCGATGGCGGCCCATTGCAGTGTGAGAAATGCATCAAAATAAAAAAAAAATGTAAAGAGAATGCAATAATAATAATAATAAAAATGCGCGTGAATGACGCCACATAACAAGGATGCCTATATATATATATATATATATATATATATAGTGAAGAATTCCCCAGTAAAACTTATGTGCATTTAGCATCATGACCAATTGCCCCATCTTCAAAACAAGGTTGAAGAACTGCAAACAAGAAAAACAAACAGTAACAAAACTGATAACCCTCCGGAGAAAACACGTTCAGTAACGTGAAGCCCTCAGTCCTCGTCGTCGTCGCTGTCAGCAAAAAAAGCATGCATGTCCTCCACAGTGCCGCTGGCATCTTTTGCTCCAACCAACTCCTCCTCTTCTTCTTCTTCTTTGCGCTCCTCTCCTTCCTCATCTTCTTCCCCTCCGGATGCCGCCTTCCCGTCCGCATCTATCGGCATACCCGTGACGCCACTCGTCCAGTGACTAGAAGAAATTGACAGCACGCCGCCTGCGGTGTAGTTTTCGCCGACCCCCGTGTCGTCATGGGCTTTGTGCATTTTACCGTTGGGGTCGGCTTCCACCGCCAGTCCACGGTACAGCTCATTAAACTTAAAAAACACATCGGCGCGGTTCTCAAGCCTGGGCACAAAAGACGTCAAAAATGGATACGGCAGCTCCGCTGGACGGGGACGCAATGACATACAATAAGTGCAGCGCACAACTGCATTTTGTTCCTTGGTGCTGAGGTCCACCCTCACGGTGTTCTTCATGCAACACACGGGACAGTCAAATTTGGTTAGGCAATGCAGTGAGCGCTGGTGCCTTGAGGCTGCCGCATAGTGCAGATTTCTCTTCCTCTTGTCACTCTCCTTCTTGGCGTCCTTCTGCATTTTCTCCTTCAGAAAAAAACGGCTATGACGCGACAGACGCGGTGCCGTAGATGAGGCACCGCCACCGTTTCCTTCTTCTGTTGACGGCATATCGGTGAGGTCACCAAATAAAGTCCAGGGCGACGAGACACAAAGATGGACTTCCCTGACAACAATTCCCCTTCTTCAGCTACGTTTCTATGCTCTACCCTTCCCTTGGCACCAACGCACAGAAAAAAGACACGCGGGCAGGAATATTTGAAAAAGAGAGTAAAAGATGAGTCGCACCTCCCTTAAACAGCACCAACAACTCATGACAGAACCAACGGGTGGGAGGCAGCAAAAAAAACAAAAAACACACACACAGCGACACCAAAAACTCTTTCCGTTAACATGCGGGGACTTTACGGATGCAGTCCGGAGGCAACAAATTCAACGTAAACACAACCGGCCTTTATCCTTCCATTAGGGGGGGGGGGGAGGCGCATCTGTGCGTGAGGTACTCTGCCTCCTCGATCCTTGCGCATCACGTAGAGTGATGAAGAGAACACCGGGTAAAATCATTTCGTCAGCGTCCGACGCAAAACAAAAAAGATCCCAACACCACAAGAACAGCATTCTCAACAATAAAAGGTAGCAAGGCTACCGTTCTCCCCATATATATGTATAGATATTTCTCAATTGGTGTCCAGAAGGTTCTTTACGATTATCATCTTGCTAAAGCCATCGTACCTCAATAATCGCAAAGGCAACAACAACAACAGGCAACACAACCATACACAATAACTAACAGCTACTAATTTGTATAATATGCCCTCCTCTCGGTTTACTTAAAGCGCAATACCTCCTTCTACATCTTCTCCATACTCCGCGGATGCTTCCTCCGGTGCGAAGAAGTGCAAGCCATTCTCCTCATCCTCTTCCTCCTCCTCAAGCTCGATACGATGCATTGCGGCCACGTCCCCACTCCGTGACGTCGACGCTGCCCCCGTCACTGCTGTCGTACGTGCCGCTCCTTTCGGCATAAACTGGACAAGACCTGTTTTCGCTGTTGTCGTGTTGGTATCAATTTGATGTTCTTCCAGAAAATCGCGGTCCTGCCGCATAAGCTCCTCGCGAAAGCGGAAGAAGACATCAACAGGCTTTTCAAGCGGAAGAAACGGAAACTCCTTTCCGGCCCCGGCGCGACAGGAACGGCAATGCAGTCTGGCAGAGCCACTACTCCGCACGAGTCGCACGGCAATGGAGTTCTTTGCGTCGCAGAGCGGGCAATCAAAACGCGCCGGTATTTTGTACTTGCTCTCCTTCTTGATGGGGACGGCGGTCTTCTTCTTTTTCCCTCCCATGAGTTCGACAACAAGACCTATTCACAAATATGACTGTACTGCCCACGGACCAGAAAACAACAATTAGCTGCCTGTTATAACAAAAAAAGAAAGCGGCCTACAACAATAACAGAGGCAAACACACACACACACACACACGC
>NW_001849511.1:90245-96290 GCF_000209065.1 Trypanosoma cruzi
ATTCTTCTTCAACAATGCGCATGTGTAATGCAAGGGAAAGGAAAAAAGAATAAAAAGGCAGAGAAGAAAGAGCAAAGAAATTAGCCTTAGGAAGGCAGAGGGGAAAAGAAACTGTTTGTGTGAATATGGGCCACAAGAAGATAATACTCCCTTCCACTTTTTATATATGGAGATTTTGTGCATGCAGTCGTAGTGGGATCCGGTTGCCCCAATCAAAACAACAATAACAACCAACAAGGAACATATATATATATATATATACGCATTATATATATTATATATCCCTTCATTCTCTCTTTTTCTTCGTTTTTCTTCTGCTTATAAATACCTCTTTTTTTTTTTTTAAATACTTTCTTTCCCTTTTTCATTTTTATTTTTCATGTCACCATTTTCTTTTTTTTTTATGCTTGCTTTAATCGCTTCTAAAAGAAACGCCACAATTTCCCACCACCACCACCCGCAGCATCAGCAGCAGCAGCAGAGAAAGGCATATATACACATACGTCGGGTTATATATGCCTGCCCGTTGAATACCCTCCTTCCATGCGTCATTCATTCATGACTTGCGCTCCTTCTTCACAGAGGGTGCATGAATTGTCGATTCACTGCCTGTTGCAGCTGTCCGCTTTTTCGCCATCCTCTCTTTTTGGCTGCTTTCAATTGCAGATGACCAATGCGTCGCCAGTCGTGCCTGTGTCTTCTTCAGGTATCCATCTGCCTCCTCCACCAACAGAAGTGCCCTGTCTTTTGTGGTTGCGTCCTCCCTGGTTCCACCACCAGCGGCGGTTGTGGCGGGGACTGCCGCATTTGGAGGGTTGTCAAACATGAAGAAATGGCGTTCGTATAGTACGGGTTGACGGCGTGAAACAGCAGCGCTGAGGGCTTTAAAAACGGCAACTTCACCATCTTTTTGGGTTCCACTTGGTCCATTCTTCTGTAGGAGAAGATGCAAATGGCCTGCTCGCATGGCCCGTGCTGTACGACCAGCGCGGTGAACATACTGCGCAAGCGTCTCCGGCGGGTTGTACATAATGACATGGCCCACGTTAGGTACGTCCACCCCCCGCATCAAAGCATCCGACGCGACGATGCATGCATCCGGTGACGATTTAAGAAGTGCACGCCGCCGTTCACTCTCGGTCGAAAGGGTCGTGAACTCCGTCGCCTTTACGCCAGCAGAAAGAAGAAAATGACCCATAACACGCGCCTCCTCCGCTGTACGACAAAAGACAAGGATGCGTTTACCGGCATCGTCGCTGCACGACGGATATTCGCTAGGCGATGACATAGTTACTGTAGACGCACGTCGCTTATGACGTCGATAACCAAGAGCACGGAATTCCACCTCGTTCTCTTCGTCTCTCAGAATACCATCTTCTTCTGGATTCACGCCATGCCCATCACCACCGGCAGAAGCATCGCCATTGACGTCATTGCCTTTGTTGTTGTTTCCACGCGGCGAGATGGCCCCTGCCGGTGCGCAGCCCGTACTTTGCTTCGCAATAATGGCTCGGACGAGCTTCAACAAAACAGCATGGCGATACCAGTCTTCCACAAAAACGACATGTTCCTGCAGTTTTGGAGGAAGTGCAAAGGAAGTACGTACCAGTTGTTGGCGTGAAATGGGCAAAGCTGCCACTGGATCATCGTTTTCTTCATCGCTATCTTGTTGCCCCTTGTCCCCATCCTTGGCGCCACGACGCCTCTTCCCTCTTGTCCTCGTGTCATTGGTCAATGGGAGCGGCTCACCCTCATCACCCCGGTGAATGTCACTGCCAAAACTATCCAACGCAAAGTGACGACAGTTCCGTAGCCGCACCTCCGAGATGCGAGCAATGTGCGAGGAAAGGGTCGCAGAACAGAGCATCTTGTGTAGATTGTACTTCAACTGCACAAGGCGACGCGTTCCACCCACACTCCCTACACGCGTCGCCTGTTCCCCTTCAAAGCGCTCCACCACTTTTGCTACAAAATTGGAAAAATTCCCAGCAAGGACTTGATCCGCCTCATCAATAACCAGAAAACGCAGGTCGGCAAGAGAGAGTCCAGGCGTACCGTCAAGATGGCGCAGCAGACGCTGTGGCGTCGCGACCAAAATATCAACACGGGAGTAGTAGTAATGCAGCCGAGAGGATGCCCGCGCAACATCATCACTGGTGGAATCATCAACAGCGGCATCATGATCACAGTCACCGTACACATCACCAGAGCTGGGCTTTTCTGCATCACCTGGGAGAGGCATGCTGTTTACGACGGTGACGAAGCGCACAATGGATTCTGCTTCTTCCTTCACACTAATATCCCCTTTGCAGAGCGATTCCACAGCGATGGATGTGCCACGGGTAAGCTGCTGCAATTCGCGAAATACTTGCATGCCAAGGGCTTTCGTTGGCACCAGCACCAATGCCCGGAGGCGTGTGTGGTCCACACCCTTCTTGCAATCTGTAACCAGGTGCAGCATGGGCAGCAGGTAGCAGAGTGTTTTTCCACTGCCAGTGGGGGCGGTGAGACAAAAATCCATAGGAATCCCGCTCAATAACGCACGCTGAACTACTGGGATCACGGCCTGTTGCACTGGCAACGGTTTCTCGTAGTTTAACTGCTGCTGCAGAGTGCTGAAAAGCCATGCATTACTCTCCCCGATGCATTTGTCCCACCCATCTGTCATCGCCCAATAACACCGTCCCGTCCCCCTCCCGGCGGTGCGGTCCCCTTTAATTTCCGTTAGATTGCTGCCGCTATCACCCTCTGCCTGCCTTGTTACCGGCACACACCCAAAGGTGCCAACGCAGTACGGCGTTTACAAGAGAGAAGAAAAAAAAGAGTTTAAAAAAAGGGTGAGGCAGTCCAATTAAGTGGCATGCACGCACACACACACAAAAAAAATCATTTCCACAACAATCCACGCACCTCATGGTTGAGCAGTTTTCCCCTCCCCAGAAAATCAGTCCCTCACCTGTCTTGCACTGTGTTCGTCAGTGCTTACCATATGATGGCTTCTTCTCATTGTTCAATGTGGCAAACTCGCTTCACTTCATCTTATTCTCCGCCCCTCACCGTCTTCTTTTTTTCTGTGTTTCCCTTTTCTCTGTGTCTACAAACTACAAATGCGCAAAGTGGTACTCATCGGCCAACTTCTCAAAGACAAAAAGATTCTTCTCCGATGCGAGTCGTAGAAGAGTCCGTCGGCACCCGTCATCCGTCCCAACCGGCCGCTTGACAGCCATGAAGTGCAGCCGCTGGTGTGCCAAACGCACCGCCTGACCCACGTCGCTATTGCCGCACATTTTTGTATAAAGCGGGCTGCTAAAGAAATCCCGCATGAGCGCGCGTTCTGTGATGGTCTTCCCTGTAGCCGTCTCGTGCACCGTCAACAGTGCGGCTACTCTAGCCCCCACGTCATTTGCCTTCCTCGAAAGGAGTAGGCCGTCAAAAACCACCGCGGATATGGGCAACTTGCGTGAAAACACTGGCACGTCGCGTTCCTCCGGTGAAATGTGTTCCGCAAAAAATTCGCACACGGCCTGTCGATCTGCACAACCATTCGCGAGACGATGCGTCAGGCCCTGTGGGTCCCTGCGGTCCTCAATTGTGAAGGGGGAATTGGCACTTGCACATATACCTTGCATTGCTGCAAATGCCTCTATGTCTGTGCAGAGCAATGGAAGAAGCTTGTAGTGAAAGTGCGGCTGATGAATCGCCTTGAGTTTCTCAAAGTCTGTCACAATGACATCACGTGGCAGACGTGACGATAAGGAGGAGGTGGCAGCCATGTGAGTCATGAGCACAATGCGCCGAAGTTTGTAACCACTAAAGACTTCATCAAAGACATTCTCGCGGGTAACGTCTCCAGAGACTTGATGGATTAACAGCGGAATCATGTGCTTGTGACGCTTCTTAATAAGCGATGCGTACACATCGCGTTGCATTCTCTCTATTTACCTCAGATCACAACCTCCTTCACCACAACCCTCGTGTGTAAAGCAGAAAAAGAAAAAAAAAACAAAACAATGTATACATGCAGGTATAAATATATCAAAATTGTGTGCCGCAAAAAACAGTCTCCAGAACTAGGACACATCTATGGATACCTCCACGCAATCTCCTTCCCTTTCTTACTCTCTTCATTTCATGTTTTCTCCAGCATACACAAAGACACAGAGACGCACGCCACAGAATAGAAGTGTAGGTGGTTGCATGCATGCATGTATGTATACGTGTGTATTTGTGCGCCAAAGCAAATAAAAGGTGGATATATATATATATATATATATATGTGCTGAGCCAAAACCATAGGAACACCATCATAACCACCTTCTCCATGAAACATACTCCCTTTCCCCCCTCCAAACACACACACACACACACACACACACAAACACACAATTGTTATTTCACTCCTTCTCCTCCTTTTAAATATCGCCTCACTTTTTATTTACCCGCACCCCACTTTCTCTATAAAGATACAACTTACTACATTGAGACATGTGGAAAAAGCGCCTATTTGTGTGTGCGTATGTGTGTAACAAATTCATGTGCACTTCATCAGAATAACAAATAAAAGAAAAACAAAAGAAATAAAGACACCATCTTGTTCTATGTATAGATGTTAGGTGACATCATCATCATCATCATCATCACCGTTGCTCCTTTTATTCCAACGTAACAAGCAGCAACACCACTCGCCTCGGATGAAATCGTTTCATGATGCAAACCAGCAACAAAAAAGCGGAAACGAAGCCGCATGGACGGAGCAGTGGCATACGCAGACTTCGTTTCTCCCTGCCTTTTCACCCATAATTTCTCCCTCTCTCCATCTCGCAGCCCCACAGCTCGACCCTCTTCCCCATTCCGTTACTTGGAAACATTCTCGTAGCCACGCATGGATGGCAGGAGACTACGACGCATACCACCACTACGAAAAATGTGCTGATGCAACAACGCCACATTTATAGCACGTGGTCTACTTACAAATAACTTCTGTCGCTTCTTCGCCAAGTGCTTCTTATACGTTGCCTGCTGATCTGCCCGAAGATCGTTCCATGACTTTGCTCTGTTGTCAAGCAATGGCCCGTCCAGATCCACGGTTTCCGGACTGTTAACATCGCTCTTTGTAAGCTCACGCAACATCATGCTTGGGTAGACACTAGATGGCAGCTCAAAAGACAAATCAAGACATGCCTCATTCTTTTTGGAAAGCCAATACGGTGCAGGAGGTGTACCACGCCGCCGTCGGACATTCCCGTAGCCACTCCTTCCACCCAAAAGACTGTGACCAATAAACAATTGTTGCTGTTGTTGTTTCTGGTGGTGATTATTGTGAGTATTGTTCTCCGTCACAGACAATATGTCTCTATGGGGCTGTGCAAAGGCTTGTCGCACTCCGAGTGCCCACCGCTGATGCGGATCACTAGCGCGGTCCAATTGCATCTGCCAGCGCAACGTTGGTGACGGATTCATTAATACATGACGATAAAAGCCAAAGACACTAACGCCCAAAGGATTTCCAGGCAACTCTCCTTGACGCAGGTCTTTCCTCAGTTGACTGGCATCCATTGGTGTGGTTGCTCCTGTTGTCCACAAACCCGGATCATCCCCTGCCTCATTGTCTCGGCCATCAATAGGCTCGACAATGGTTGTATTGTTACCCAACTCTTCTTCCATCAGCGCAAAGGAGGACGAAAAACGATGGTACGGCGATGATATCCCAGCCACACGTTGACCGGAGCTTTCACCATTAAAGCTACGCCTGGGACGAAAAATGTCCCATTGTTTGCTCTCTGGGTTAAACAAAATGCCCATGCGTTGCAGTGTAACGATGTACAGATCCGTTGTGTGATTCTCCGGTAACCGTATCCCCACACCAGGAAGAGGCAACACCACGTCCGAAAAGGTATACTTACCCTTGTCGATGCCACTCTTTGACGCAAAGACAACGTTTTGATACTCTTTTGAATGGGGTGAAGCCAATGGGTTTCGACGCACAAGATCACCCGGAAGAACCGCAAATGTCCCGTAGCGCTGAAAGCGTTGATTGACAATATC
>NW_001849511.1:96390-97588 GCF_000209065.1 Trypanosoma cruzi
CACGATGTCCAAGCAATTGACTGTCCGTGGCGTGCGTTGAGTTAACATGGTGTCTAGGACAGAAGGAAAGGTTTGGTGGGAGCAGCAAGGATGCGTTCTCAGCATCATGCATGTTCCTGGCACTAATGAGAGAACCGGGGTTATTGCCATACATCGGTTCTAGTCCTTCGCGCTCCGTGAAATGCTCACCGGTTTCAAGAGCGCGTGCAAGTGACTCGACGTGGGCAATACAACTCCCACGAATGCGAATGCGCTGAAAACTATGCGCAGCTGCGTCAATGACACCTGCGTGTGATACAAAAACCTTCGGAGCATACAATACGGGCCGTAGCCCGCCACTCCCGGCATCCGTCTGTGGTTCCACTTTCTCTTCTGCGTCTCTTGCTTGAACAATCGCAATTCGCTGCATCTCCATCGCCTGTCGTTGAAGTTCAGTGAGGCTTTCCACAACGTCCTCCACCACTATACGGTGTGGCAGGCCTTTTTTCTCAAGTGTACACTCCACAACAACAAAATCCGTCGGAACAATGATACTCTTCGTTTGCAATTTACGTGAATTGAATCCCTTCCATATGGAGCTGTCTCCCTCCATCAGGCCGTTCACCGCATCCCCTATGCAACGAATGGAATTCACAGCCTGTTGCTTCTTCTGCTGCGGCACACCTTGTTTTGTGTCCTGCGGATGAACGATCCCCTCCAGTGCCTTCCCGGGACGTTCATCGCAAGTTATGCTGCTCTGCGACATATCCACATTTGTCTCCATCTGCGGCCAGACGGACAGATACATGTAATCGAGATCTCCGTGTACGCGGAGATCTTTGACCAAATGACCCCAAATGCGCCACACAAGCTGAATCGCCTCCCGCATGGCTGAGATCGTCGGTGCCTCGTCGGAGGATATTCCCAGAACTGTCCCCGTCACCGTCGACACCTTTGCCTTGATTAGATGAAGCCACGGTACCTGCGTCGCCTCACCCCTACAAATGCCACATGCCTCCTGTTGGTCTCGTCTCATGTTAAGGACAATGGATGGTGTCGTGGGCAACGGGTCGTGCTGACGCTTCATCGCACGACCAATAAATCGACGCAATGCAAGTATGCCGTCCATTCCAAGTGTTTGCTTCAGTTGGTAAAGTTCCGGGGAAAATATATTTCTATACTTGCCTTTGGAAGTCGAGTTTGTGGCGGGTGGTGCGGC
>NW_001849511.1:97688-99133 GCF_000209065.1 Trypanosoma cruzi
CGACAATGGTTGTATTGTTACCCAACTCTTCTTCCATCAGCGCAAAGGAGGACGAAAAACGATGGTACGGCGATGATATCCCAGCCACACGTTGACCGGAGCTTTCACCATTAAAGCTACGCCTGGGACGAAAAATGTCCCATTGTTTGCTCTCTGGGTTAAACAAAATGCCCATGCGTTGCAGTGTAACGATGTACAGATCCGTTGTGTGATTCTCCGGTAACCGTATCCCCACACCAGGAAGAGGCAACACCACGTCCGAAAAGGTATACTTACCCTTGTCGATGCCACTCTTTGACGCAAAGACAACGTTTTGATACTCTTTTGAATGGGGTGAAGCCAATGGGTTTCGACGCACAAGATCACCCGGAAGAACCGCAAATGTCCCGTAGCGCTGAAAGCGTTGATTGACAATATCATTCCAAACAAACGCAAGGAACTCATGCACCAACATCAGACATGCGTTCGGACCAACAACACGCAGGAACGCTTCTTCACAGGGGTCAATCGAGGATTCCTTTTCCTCATCCTCTCCAAGTAAAGCCGCCGCCTGCAGGGCGCTGTCAAGAATCGACTGCAGCGCCGTGCCGTGCTCTGCGATGGAGCGTCGCCTCGCATCTAATTTTATGTGGTCTGGAATTCGAAATCCCATCGCCTTGGAGTGATACATCTTAAAAAACCCTGCGCCGCGACGTCGCTTCTCAGCCGCAATATCAGAGTCCATGTAAAACTGTTGGACGATGATGTTTGCGGCAGCACGAAACTCTCCTTTAAGAAGGTGAAGCCCCGGATGCATGTTTTGTTTCGTGTACGATGCGAAACGCTGCGGGCCAAAATAATTAATAAAGCCCTTTTCCTCCAATGATTGCATGGCCGGTTTCACAAGAGGGATGTGATTTTGTGGAATACAACGCAGCCTTACGCGGTAGGCATAACCATCATTGTCGCCGACCCGGAAGTCATAGGAGGCGCTTTCCACCTCCATATCCACGCAAAGGAACTCAAACAACTTCTCTGGGCTCATCTTAGCGGCAACTTCGTCAAGCGTCACGGAAGGGGCTCGTTTGGTTTTGGATTTCTTCTTTCGCGACTTCTTGCCTCTTGCTGTCGTGTCCTCTGCGTCCTCTACGGAGTCTGTTCCCGCTGCATCCATCTTTTCATCCCCTTCTTGTGGCGATTGCTTGTTGTTGCGTGACTGACTAATCGCAAGAAGCCGTTCCTTCAGCGAGGGGGACCACCCCTTCGGGTTCTCAACATCTGCGGTGCTCACGCGATCGTGAAAGACCAGCCGAATGTCCGACAAGCGGTAGTAATGTGTCCCCCAAAACTCTCGCTCCTCCTTGTCCACGACCATGCTCTGCAGGGGGCGAAGAGTTTGGTAACGATGAAATTGACCGCTTGCAGCGCGCTGAGCCGAGTAATTGACGGCACACGAGTCCAAGCAA
>NW_001849511.1:99233-118922 GCF_000209065.1 Trypanosoma cruzi
CCCCGTGCAAGCTCCTGGAGTACCACCGCACGGTGTTGCTTGTACATCTGAACATCTGCAGTGACTTGAAGTCCCACATGGCTCGGCAACGACGGTGGCGTCAGTGTTTCCGCGGGTGCTGAAACGACATCTTCCTTCCCAGGAGTCACGTTTAATACGTCCAATGCCGCTTCTTTTCTCGAATTCACGACGTGTTCCTCCTGCGGTGGTGTCTGCTCCGCATTTGCATCGTGGCCTTTGCTCCGTTTTTTAAGCGACCCTCCTTCTGCCGATGAAATCGCCGCCTCGGAGTTCTGCGCCACTACCGCCGCCGTGGCGTCCAACATTGGCCCTGCCGTCTCTTTGTCATCATCGCGCCAAATCTCCCGCACCACGTAGTCATCCGGGCAGGATTTAATGTACGACTGAAAGCCCTTCACGCTCGGTTTTGTGTGGCGCACCAGATGACACCGCCGTTCGGACGGCAGCTGATTGCGGCGACGCTGGGCGAGGGTAAGCTCGTGGTAGAGTCCCTGATTGTACCGCTCGTGCGCCAGACGCAACGCCACACGAGACTCCGGGCTATCGAATTTACTCCGTGCGTCTTCAATGCTCATGCCAAGGATGAGCCGTCGCCGCCACGAAAGCGTTGACCTCATTTTTTGTACACGTTTGGACAACCGCCTTCTCTCCGTCCACCCACCCCACCCACCCTTTAATTTCTAGAAACAAAACATATGCGTTTTTACACGTGTGAATGCGATTAAAGGCAGCGGCAGAAGAAATAAGAAAAAGATTTTGCCACACTGTGGTTCCCGTACCTCAATTGGCCGATAATAGTAATAATAATAATAGTAAAATAAATAAAATTAAATTGCATTTTTCTCTCCCTCTTTTCTCCGCTGATACGGCTGGCTGTGTTGTTCCTACGGGATGCCCCACAACCCCTTTACACACTCCCGTTTCTTTCCTACTCGCTGGCCAGAGGTAGTTGCGCTCACAGGCATATGTCCAAGAAAAGAAATTCACCCACAGAGTAAACCCAACCATTATTCAAAAGCAAAATCAACAAAACAAAGACAAAACCAAAAAACCAAAAAGAAAAAAAAACACAGAGGGACACTCAAGAGATTGTAACCCGTAAATTTCCTTCACAAAAAAAGTAATGGAAAACATATATACGCACGCCACGCCATACGCGTCACATTGTTCGTTTTCATTTCTTTTTTCTTTTTGGCCGCCAGCTCACACATTATAAATGCGTACATGTCAATTTGCTTTACCTGGAGTGCCCCCACATTGCGGAGGGAAAAAACAAACGCTCTCCCTCTTTCATGGTCCCACGCCTCTTTTTCTCCTCCCTTTATTTTGGTTCTATGACTCTCTTGTGTCCTTGAAGCCGTAGATGTCCTCAAAGTGCACACCGAGCCTATTGACCGCATCCTCCAGTCCCATCTCCTTAAAGAAAAAGTCCTTCATTTTGCCATCAGGACCAACAAGGTAGATGGCACTACTATGGTCAAACTGGTATGTGTCGTCAAGAAAAACTTCGGGAACGCCCTTTTCTTCACGTAACTTCCGCTCCTCATCCGTTTCTTCAATGGAAGAGTAGTACACCCGCCATGCGCTAGCCGCCTGTTTCACTTCCTCCAGGCTGCCACACAAGGCCCGAAGGCGTGGGTCAAACTTGGAAACATATTTCTCCAGAACCTCCGGTGTATCCCGGAAGGAGTCTATACTTAAAAATACCGCCTGCAACTTTGCCACTTCTGGCGCCGTGCTTTTTGTTGTCGCAGCATCGCAGGCCTTCATAACATCCGCAATGAATTGCAGTGTCGTCGGGCATACCTCCGCGCACTTGGAGAATCCAAAATATAGGAGTGTCCAGTGATCCTGAAAAAGTTCCTGATCGGTGATGTAGGCGCCCGTGCGACTCTCACGCAGCCGGAATGGACCGCCCAGCTGCTGCTTGGGTGTCATTCTGACAGAATGCGTCGACTGGAAATCGGGCGCAAGCTCCGGCGGTGGTACCTCTTTCTGCTTGTCGTACCAATTCATCAGCGCTACGGAGAGCGGAAAGACGGAACATCCGAGAAGAAGTCCCCAAAGCTCCGCGCGACTACGGGGGCCGTGGGAAAAGACGGAGAAAAACCCACGCCCTCCCTGCTGCTCCTGCTGTCCTGTGGAGGATGCGAAACGTGTGAAGCCGCCTGGCCGCAGCAGAAGTCCCCCGCGCCTCGCCGCTAGTCGCATGAATGTTCCCTTCCTTTCTATCCCTCTCTTCCTCAGAGACTCCTTGCAGACAAACAAATAATAAAAAAAGGCGTCGGCAGTAAAAAACAAAACAAAACAAAAAACAAGCAAGCAAAAAACAGCCCGAGAGTCATCATGCATGAAAGTGACACAAACAGCACTTCGGGTTGGCTACCATGTGAAGGAGAACGTAATCAAAAATCAGAAGAGAAATGGCAAACACACACATACAAACAAAATAACAAATAAAAAACGGCAGGGACATCAAAAGAAAAAACAACAACAACAACAACAACAAAAAACAGGAAATAACATTCTGGCAAAATCCACAAACGTACATATCTTACACGTTTACTTCCGCAAAAGATATAGGCATTCGTACATGTGAAGGCATACATGTATATAAATATATATATATATATATTCTTCTCCTTTTGTGAATATTAGAAAAATCAACAACAAGAAAAAAAAAAAAAGGGGAAAATAAACACCCAAGACAAAAATGTGACGCTGTCTCCCATGCGATGTAAAGCAAAACAAACAAACTAGCAGATAAACAGGTAAAAACACACCACACACACAAAACAACAACAACAACAAAAAACGCTGCGAAATAAAGGATAAAGCAACAGTAAAACCAAAGACTCCCTAAAACTATACCACTCAATGCAAAGAACATCAGTGTCTGGCAGCATATGTGACGCCATCTCGGCAAAGCGGGATTTGCAACGCCTTTAGACGAGCTTCCCAGAGCCGCTCTGTTAAGGCACAAAACGTAACGGCATCAAATTCACTAGGAAAGTTTCTAATTACATCATACTCATGCTTTAGCAACATTTTTTCGGATGTATCTCCCATGACAGTGGAACTCGAGGGTGGAATCACTGTCAGATCGTGCATGTGCACAAACTGGTAGATCTGATTCGGAGAGACTGTAAAGACTTGCAAGGTGTTTGGCCTCACGATAGGATTCGGTATACCCATCACGTACGGCGGACCATCATCGACTACTTCAAGTGCTATGGAGGGAAGCAGTGAGACGACGTCCTTGAAAGACAAAACCTCCTTCAAGGCCAATGATTCATCTCCCCATGTCTTTTCATTATCCTCCAATTTATCCATCGTCATTTTCTTCTCGCTCTTTTCCTTGAAAATGGAGCCAAAAATTTCATTTTCCACCACACTTCTGAAATACAGACCATGTGACGTCGCCCACAGTACACCCCAGTGCCGTTCGCCATGTGAGAGGAGTGCACATGACACACTCGCCACAACACAGCTCCTTCTGACTTCCAGTTGACGCGAAAAGCAGTGCGTAAAGGCTACTTGAGACCATTTAATACGCCCTTTTTTGGAGTAGTCCTGGACACGCCTCATCCAAGATTTCAGATTGCCCAACGTTCCTTGATTCGCCGAAACGGAAACCATGACAATGGCAAAAAGGGTCTGGTAGCTAAAAGGGTGCGGGGCCACAGAGTACGTCAGAGTGGCGGCATTTCCTGAGGACTCCGTCTTCTCCGAGAGACTCGCCCCGTTCGCTTGCATATGCACGCCGTCAAGTGGCTTAAGGAGTGATTTAGTGGGGGAACTGCAAAGAGAGCATGGAGCAATAAAAACAAAACCAAACAAAACATACCCACATACACACAAAAAAGGAGACAGTAATGCTACAAAAAGATACAGAACAACGACACACACAATTGCAGAGAGAGATAGGGAGAGGGAGAAAATAAAACGACAGTACGGCAGCAAATAAATGAAAATTCTCATCCTTGCCTCTCATTGCGAGGGGAACAGGTGCATGCATGAGTGCAGGCGCTCCGCAACGCACATAAATTCTTTCTTTTTTTTAAAACTATCACCTCTCCTTCACAGACTTCAATTATTTTCTTTTTTTTTTTTTTTGTTGATACCACATACACACACACAACAACAACAAAAATATAAACTGCCGGCGAGTCCTTCTCAGCCCCCACGTACTCCGACCGATTCAAGCGCCTGTTCAAATGTTTTGGAGGTTATGACAGCCCGCCCCTCCGTGTCCCTCTCAGCAGCCATCTCCAAGACAAGTAAAAGCTGCTTCATCGGCAAAGACATCGGGAGGAGGTCCACGCAGCAGTGCAAATCCGCTTGGGTTGCAAATGGGAGCTCAAGTTCGTTTGCGACCAATGACAGAGCCTCGGGAGGCACTCGTGGAAGCGTCATCTTCACGGAAAAGCATGAAACCATCTCGAGACTATCCAACACATCATACAGCGCAGTTGTGCCAATCACAAGTAGTTTCCGGCCCTCCGGCGGTGGCCGCTTTATAAGTACTAGTAATGCTTGCAGGATGGCATTGCTGTATCGACCCCCCAGGTGAGAGAATTCAATAATGCGTTCAATGTCATCGAGAATAATAACACTTGTGGGAGACCTGTAGGCATCCTCAAATGCCTTTCGAATGATATTGACCTTTTGTAACTCGCCATAACTAACCATAACTTCGCTAGAGATGACCTTGACGTAAGGGAATTCGGCCTTTTCTGCAAGGTACGCCGCCACCGCCGATTTACCCGAACCCGGCAATCCTTCAATAAGTACACTAAGCAGATGGATGCGTTTACCCTCACCCTTAAGCAACTCCACATAACGACTGCAACAGCTCTCCACTCCTTCCCATGGTTTACCGTAATAAATGATACCGTCGCCCTTGAGATTGCTACACTCTTCCTTTGCCTGTCCAAACGCAGGTTCCACCTCTTCAACGGCCCGAAGAAAATCCTGACGCGTTACAAACACATCCTGTGCATTGACCACCTCCGTTGGGTGGTCCAAGTCTATGTGTTTATTAAAGGCATTGGATATCGCCGAGCGTACCACACCCTCAATCTCGGCACCGGAATAGTTCTTTGTTAGACTGGCAAGCTCCGCCAAGTTAACGTCTTTTCCAATGATGCCGTTCTCACGCATGCCGCGGGTATGGATACGGAAAATTTCCTCTCGACCCTCTTCATTTGGAAGGCTGATCTCCACATGCACCTCAAACCGACCCGGGCGCAGAATGGCCTCATCAATGAGATCCATTCGATTGGTCATGCCAATAAGGAGGACGTTGTTCAGCGAATTCACCCCATCGATTTTTGCGAGAAGTTGATTCACCACGTTGTCATTCACACCCGTGGAGTCACGAACAGCACCACGCTGCTTACAAATGGCATCAAACTCATCAAAAATGATAAGGTGCAGCTTTGAAAGGTCACCCTTTGCCGCAGCCTCGGCCTCGGCATCCAAAAAGAGTTTCCGCACATTTTCTTCGGTTCCACCAACAAATTTATTAAACACCTCGGGGCCATTGACAATCTTTGGTGAATGGCAGTTTAGGATTTCGCCAATTTTTCGGGCAATCAGCGTCTTTCCCGTGCCTGGCGGCCCATACAAAAGAACCCCCTTGACATGCTTCACCCCCAACTTCTTCACATAGGATGCAGGAAATAGACGACTCGCAAAGGCGCGGCGAAAAACCTGCGCAAATTCGTTCCGCAGCCCACCAATACCGAGATTTTCAAGATTAAAGTTCTGCATCAACTGTGGCTGCTGCGCATCCAACTGATTGTCCGGTACATTGGTAAGAGCAATCTCGCTCTTCTCCGTGGCAAGGAGAATGAGACTTGTGCTGTTGGCAAGAAAGCCAACACTCCCTAGCCCATCACAGTTCAACTGCGTCACCGTCGCCAAGAGTCGAAGGCCGGAGTCCAAGACGACAGCCAATGTCTGCGAATCGCGGAAGCATTGCCCGGAAAATTGCTTGAGAAAGTAGCCAATAAACTCCATGCAATCCAACGTCCCGCCTCTTTTAGAGGCCACAATATATTCCACCGTTAAGACCATTTTTGCAATGGATGGAATGCGTTGCGGTGGTTTATGAAGAATCACTGTGCTCCCTGCTGTGGTTGAGAGGCCAAGAAGGCGACGCTGGATACTGTTCATGCCAACATGACCGGCCCTAATCCCTGTGTTGGCGGATACCGTAAAGAGGAACTCGTTGATCATAACGATCCCTGAGCTGTCAACAAATATTTTGGCGTCTTGTGGGTTCATATAAAGCAGATTGGTCCGAGCGTCTTCGTCCTTAAGGACAGAGCAGACAATTAGAGGCGATGACATGATGTACGGTTTGTCGCAGTGGAAATGCCAAAAAAGAAAAAAGAAATGACTCTGTCACCTTGAAAAAAAGTTTTGTTTGAACGCACAGACAAACACACACAAAAACAAAAAACACAAACTAAACTAAACTAAAAAAAAAAGCGAAGAAAGAAAGTGATGCCGATGCACACAGAAAGGTTTCACACAAGAAGTAAAGATACACTTCAATAGAGACATCCACGGTGCCCAACACGAGAAACAAATCCTCTACCTGCGCACACATACACACACAGAAGGAGAAAGAGAGAGAAAAGGAGTGTGCATCATCTATCCCCCCCTCCCCCTCGCCTGTTTCGCGGGCCCAATTCAACTATATACGGGTGGATCATCCAACTTCGTCTGCTCCCATAAACTCAGCACTTCATTCAGTGAGCGTTGGAGTGCCCCACGTTGCACTTGTGTGAATAGTGAGCGGTAGCGCGAGTAGGACTCTGGGGTTGGACAAAGCCGTTGAAAGTGCATGCGCCGCACAAACTCCTCCTCTGAAGTCAGACACGACTCGAGCTCCAGCGCATCCGTCAGTGCATCTAAAAACGGATGCCCGTACGAAAATGTCAGCCTGTCCCCTTCGGGCATTTCGCAAATAGGCACAACATCTTTTCCGCATTTCTTACTTCCGACAGCAGCGGTGATACCAACAAGTGTCAATGTGTCCGCAACAAAGTTTCCTTTAACACATTGGTCTAACAGTGAGTAATGCGTACTTAGGGAAGGCATAATGTTGACTTCCATCAGAACAGGCATCGGTGTGGGGCTTTCTGAGGTGTAAGGACGGCGCAACAACACATCTACGCCATACACTTCAAAACAGCAGTCACCCACAGTGTCATTAATCGCCTCTTGCTCATATATGACATGTGGTTCCACCGCAAGGAGTGTTTTCATAATAAGATCATGTATACGTGCCATCGTTCCATTCCAGTCCAACCCAGAATTACAAAACTCCTTCTGCAACGCTGCAAGCGTCCACTTGGAGGCACTCGTCACGCCTCCGTTGTCCCCAATACCATCGGGTGGCACAAAGTCCTCCGATTTTTTATTAATGGTAAAATTCGTGAGATGTGCAGTGAGAGATTCTTTGGACGCGTGGTCTTCCAAGGTCTCTTCTGCAGGGTACGGCAGCGTAGCAAACCGCACAAGTCCCTCCTCATACAAGTATACCCGCATTGGAGAGTACGAGGTCACCACTACATAGAGTCGCAGGTCAAATTTATATCCTTCTATAAGCAAGGGGTCTGAAATGTAACGCTGCACAAGAAGGCGAAGAGGACGCGTCTCACTCGCACCGCACGCGTTCGGCTGCTGCAGTGCATGTTCCAGACGCAGATGTTCACTGGCCCTCAGAAGATAAATGCCCCTTCCGCATGCACTGTTTGTAGGTTTAACAATAAATAGATGATCGTGCTCCTTGTCTGAACCCAAAACATGCTTAAGAGCCGCCGCCTCATCCGGGAGCACCCAAGCTTCCGGGAAGAAGTCACCAAATGAATTCCCGTGGGCGTGGCCCACGAGAATCAAATTCTCATTATTTTTTTCACACCAACGTTCTCGTGCGGCCACAAGGTGCTTATGCAGTTCATCTTTCTTGCCAATACGCCACGTTCCGGGGAAGTGATTGATACGCTGAAACGGTTTCAGTCGCAAAAAATCGCTTCTTACAGGGCGCTTGCACCACTTCAAGGACCACGTTGTCGATAGGAGACTTCTCTCCTCCGCAAAACCGGCTCGCTCCAAAGTACACATAACACTTGAAAAACGCACCGCGTTGTCAGACATCGTAAAGTGCAACGCCGCGTACGCTCTTTCGCGGCGCAACTTCTTTTGCTCACCCATCCGGGCCGGCGGCAGCCAGGCAAGAGGTAGAGGCTCAACGTACGCAGAGTTATCGTTGCTGTGGAGGTCGCCGTCCCATGGGTGGTCGAGCGGCAAAAACACAATGGTCGGCTTCCTCCCGCGAAAAGGGCTCACGCTGAGCGTGACGCACGCATCGGCTGCCGCGCTTCGCACGACCGTGTGAATTTTGGTCGTCGTTCTCCACACGCTCCCATTGGCCTCGTCGTAGTGGCGTACGGACGGTGCAACAAGGTGGGCCACGCCACGAGCAATGAGTTCGTTACGCTGCCGCTGAGCCTCCGTCAGCCGCTGCTGCACCGTCTTTTGAATGTCATCGTCACCATTCCCCATGCATGCCTCTCCGTGCGGGGGAGGACCCGCACTCCACGTGCTGTCATGAGCCCAATCCATCACAGTGCATTTGTTTTCCGCAGCATCGTAAACAAACCATAATGAAAAAACAAACAAACAAACCCAGAGTGGAAACACAATAGAGACACAGAAAACACACACACACACAGCAAATGGCAATAATAACACACACAAAAATAAACACAGCAGTATTCGCAAAGACGTCGCCATCCAACCATAACAAGAACAGGATGGAAAAGCATACCGGAGGTATATATAAAAAAGAGGAGAATGAGCCATCTGGCAACCCCACTCTTCAGATTATATTGTTTCCTATTATATATATATATATGCTCCAGAACTTACAACAGTTACCAAGGAATTATTGTTAAATTGGTAACCAAGTTACTCGAGTTCCTCTTCATCGGCCTCGTTATCACGGTGATCATAGTCATCTCGCATTTGAAGGACGTCCTCAATGACTTCCTTCCACTCGTCTTTCTCCATGCAGTATGCATCCTCGTAGAGGTGTCGACGGCAATGCAATACCTTTTCTGCATCCGTTAGAATCCCCTGAATCATGGGGGCTGAGCCAAACGTTGACACAACATGAGATCCAACATCGATGCCATCCAGCGCCCCAGAGGCCAAAATATCACGTGGGAGCACAAAATCTTGAGGGAATGTCGATGAGATGGGGTAGCTGTTTCCTGTTACAAGAGGCAGATAATTTGCCGTTCGCAGCGGAAGGCCATATCGCAGCAATGCCTCTTGTCGTGGATAAGTCAGGTCGAGCAGCTTGCCTGCACCTCTCATCGTCAAGGCATGACCCAACACACGCCCAGCTTCAGTTTGAAATTCAAAATTGATGGGGTGCGTTAGCGGCGTAAAGAATCCATTGTTTGCAACCGGAGATGTCGTTAGTAGTGGATAACGGTGTAGAAAATCCCAAAGATCGTTTTTAGGTGCATTGGCATCGTACACACGCAGTGGCACTGCTGCAAGAGCCGCTGCCACACGCAGAGTCCTTGTAGGCCGCACCGCTTCTTGCCAGTCATGCATATAAAATGATGGACCGCTTCCCCTAGTCGTGTTTACACTTCCATCATCTCTAATGCCATAGAGAGCAGTATCAGCAGCCATTGCAACCAACTGGGCCGTGGCAATATCGTTCTGAAGCCATGAAGGAACATTCATGCCTAATGTTGTGTGTTCCGCAAACGAGGTTTTCCAGTATTCCAACTCCAGCGGTATGTAGACGGCGCGGTCTTGCCGTGTCAGGTGTGAAGCGGCAAGAAGGCGATTCAGACACAGTTCATCTCTTCGCCTGTCTGCAAAGTCCACGTCGCTTCCAGGAGTCATCGTCTCCTCAGGAAGGGGCTGAAAACATGCGAAAAACACAGCAGGGATTTTATGCCCCGCGTCTTCCCAAAACTCCTCCATGACATTACACGCCGCTCCACCAAAGGCGGAGTCGCCGTCCAGAAAACACTGCACACCCTGCAGGGAATCCGCTTCCTCCAGTTGCTGTCGAATACTTCCCATCACTTCCGCCATGTCGTTACTGTGCGTGGAACTCAGTTGAGACATTCCAAAGCCAAAGCTATGCAAAAGCGGAACATCAGCAGCGGCTCCCCCCAGAGGGTGCAGCGGATGAAGAACATGCACACAATTCGCACTCACACCACTGCGAATGTACTGCCACCAGGGAACTAATTCATCTCGCTCATTAAAGAGCTCCCGCTTGATTTGCCTCACAGAATTGAATGTTTCGTGAGCCGCCACCCCGCTTGGGGAAAAAGTACGGCCATGATGACGCTGGTCCGTGGAGGAGGAGAATGATGGCATTTCCTCCACCTCACCCCTCTCTTGTTTTTCACCACCGTTGTTATCATTATCGTTATCGTCACTGTGCGAGTTGGATGAGTCGGAGGAAAAGAAATCCGCCGTCGTTGGGCAATTCATCGCCCCAGGCGTATGACCACGATCCGCCTCCTGCGCTTCTTTCAAGTTAGTGTCCCGGTGGATGCGACGTCGGGGAAATTTCATTCGCGTCGCATGGGGCGCATCCAACAAAATCAGGCGTGGCACACGCACGGTTGCCCCTGTGCGCTGCTGCGTCAACTCTCCGCCCCACACGGCCCCTACCCGCCGCTCTGCGTACAACGTCCGCCTCGTGGTGTCGTACTCCGTCGTGCCATTCGCCCACTGCGCCGCCACAAGCGAGGCATAATTTCCGAGTGCGACGGTGATCACCTCCCGCTCGGCCGCCATCACGCACGGCAAGCGCTCCCCTACTACTGTCTCTGTGTGTTTCTTTGCCAAACCGTCGCGGAAGACAAAAGGGGGGAAAAAAACAACAACAACCAAAAACAAAAGCAAAAAGGCAGTGGAGTGCATTTTCTCCCACACACAACAGGAGGCCAACAACAGGGAACACTCAAAGAAAAAAATATAAACACACACACACGCACCCAAGAAGTTATTCAAGCAATAAACAGCACAAAAAAAGAGAGAAAAAAAAACGCAGACAAAAATAGAAATAAAAAAAGAAACTGTCATTTTAAATCACAAGTCTCTCCCCTTCTTCCTCAACTACGGTTGGAACACATACACATACGTACACACACAAAAAAAAAAAAAAAAAAAAAAGCAACAACGAGAGAAAAGCAAACGTGCATAAAGAGTAAAGAAAAAGCAAAACCAAAGAAGTGACCAATGAATATCGTTCATACCAACGGCCACACTCTTCTCCAAACTACGTGGGGAGTATATATATACATATATATATATATATAGGCATGTATACATGTATATATAAAGCAAAAAACAGTTCCAAAAAAGCAATTATGTACATAAAATAAAAATAATAGCAGCAACGGGCATGCAGGCACACAAAAAACAACAACAACAACAAAAACAACAAAAGGATTGATAAAATGGGAAGAGAATCAAGCAAAAAGCAAGAAAAAAAAATTAATACACAGTTATAAATCGCGGGGTTTATAAGTGCATGGATGTATCTATGCAATTGTCTTTCCGGGAGTACTCACCCCTCCCCCTCCATCCCCATTCCTGCCCTTTTCTTTTTTCCTTCTTTCCAGCCGCCTAATTCCACATATAATCTCTCTCTTTCTTTCCCACCCGTGATGTCAGTGGCAGTAAGGGGCAAAAATAAAATAAGCACTCACGCAGACACGCAAGAAAACAAAACAAAACAAAAAAAAAACAAACAAAAAACAAAAAACAAAAATGTCCTTTACCAGCCAATAGCCAACGAGGATTTTATTATTTATTTTTATTATTTATTTCTTCCAACTTCATTTCTCTCTCCTTCTCTCTCTCTCTTTTTTTTTTCTTTCTTTCTCTTTTCTGGTGTTGTTTTTCTTATTTATTTATTTATTTATTTTCACTTTAAATATTTTGATTTCTCACTTCGGCAATTCATTTCTTCTCCAGACTCGGGCAACTGCGCCCCGCCCCCTCCATGCACACATCCCAATGCTCACACGTATGTATATATATGTATATATATATATAAGAATGCAGAGAATGGCATGTTTCTTGGCGTAGGGTAAAGTTTGTTTTTCACTACACAAACAGGCAATGGAGTAAAAACAAAACAACAAAAACAACAAAAACAACAAAAAACAAAAGGCAACAAGAAGATACTTCATGAATTTAGACCGGTCATTTTCCGTCAAAACACCCGTTCATTCATGTGTGCTCTCATTAAAATAATGAAAGGAAAAAGAAAGTATAAAAAGATAAATGGAGGGAGAGAGAGAGAGAGAGAGTGAACATAGAAAAAGGAGAAGACGTATGGAGACATGTCAGTTCCTCTCGTCCTCTTCCCCGCTCGAAAAGGTGGAGGAGGCAAAAAAACTCTGCTCCCGCAGTAATTCATCCGGATTGCCTCCCCGTCCCTTCCACTGCAACTCACATCTCTTTTCTTCAGAGAAACCCACCAACGGGTCGTCCTTGCAATCACCTCCTTTATGGGCATTGCAAACACTTACACTGCTGCCTGCATCATTCACTTCATCCTCCTCCTCTTCTTCCTCTTCTTCATCCTCTTCCCCTTCAGCGTCAATCGCGGCATAACGTTTCAACTTTTCCACCATCTCCACCCTCCGTGCAAGTTGCTTATTCCGGGAGCCATGTTCGGCCTCTTGCAGAAGCTCGTGATGTATCAGTTCCTGCGCCGTAGGACGTTTATCAGGATCAATACAAAGACAGGACTCAATAAACGCATACAATAAGGGATTTTCATCCTTGATCACAGACAGGTCTGGAGTGTCGGTAAGTTTACTGACGTACACAAAAATGCCCATGCCACTTGTAAAGTTCAGATAGGAAAAGGGTGACTTGCCCGTGGCTAACTCAAGCGCCACGCAGCCCAAAGACCAAATATCGGCCTTTTGATTGTACCCAATGCCCTTGGTGGAATCCGCATTCATCACTTCCGGTGCCATAAACTGCGGAGTCCCCGCCACCGTATACAACTTCTCGGACGATCGTTTTAGACATTTTGCCGTTCCAAAGTCCCCAATTTTGGTTCGTCCATGATGATCGATAAGGGCATTTGCCGTCTTTATATCCCTGTGCACGTAATTTTTCGAGTGCAAATACGCAAGGCCACGACATAAATCTTTTAGGTGACGCACAATCTCTTCAAGCGGCAGGGGCCCCCCTTGTCGTCGAATTTTATCACGTAAGGTGCCTCCAGATGCCAATTCCATGTAAAGACGGAGCTGCGTATCACTTTCCTTCTGACAGTAAAAGTAATGGATGATATTTTCATGTCTTAAGGACGTCGTGGCCACCAGTTCTTGAATGGCATCATCAGCCAATACACCGTCTTCAAGATACATGCGTTTCACTGCCAGTTTGCCACCGGTGAGCAGGTCCTCGACTTCAAATACTTCACCATACGCCCCTCTTCCCAATAGTCGTCCCAACTTGTGTCGATCCGGTTGGAATTCCGTAAATGCCATGCGGAGAAGTGCAATTTTTTCCTCATCCTCCCGCATACACATCACAAGACGCTCTGCTTCGTGCATTGCAAGGTGCAACAGGGCTCCTGAGGCTGGCTTGGGCAATTCGATAACGTGGGAGTAGCCCATCAACTTTTTCACACGCCAATCATTGAAGTCATCCGCGTACAGCACAACAACAAGCTGCGTTTGTTGACGCAGGGCCTCAAATGGAGCCGTTCCATCTCGAAATGCGGCATATTCCTCCTCTGTAGCCTCCAGGTATAAAGGGTCAATCACAAGGACATCCGCGCCACCAGCTTCCACGTTTATCATTGCCTCGCGTAATGATGTGACAGGCACAACCGCATGACGACGCGACCACATTAATCGACAGAGAATATTCCGTTGCTTCGCATCCCGATCAGCAACAATCACAGTAAACGGATGCGTGGTAATCGGAGGGTCAACGTTCTCCTTATCTTCCTCCTCCTCAACCCAAGGGACAGGTAGCAGTGGCAATTCAATACTCAACGTGTTCAACGAAAGCGGAAATCGCGTGGTGTGGAAAGAAAGGGTGCCGCACATATTAGCAACCATCTGTTCACACTCCTTGATTGTGGCCATTCGTCGTCGAGCGTCATATTTTCGTGGATTTTCCGTCTCTTTTCCTTCCAAATTTGCCATTGACGATGTCTCGACCCCTACCTTTTTATCACCCTCGCTGCCATCGTCCATCTCCACATTATCGGTCACGACAATCCGAATGCGTCGCATGGATAAAGAAGAGGGGCCATCAATCACTTGCTGGGGCTCCGTAGCACTGCACGCGCGTCCCCCTTCCTTGAAGGGCGGCAAACTGCTTCTGTCTGAATGTGGCGGGTTAAAGGACGAGGGCGTCAAATTCAGAGATAATGAAGCCAAGCCAACATGGGTGGCAATACTGGCACGTCGCGAAACAACAATTGGACACGAAATTTTGCGGCTCACAGCAAATTCCGCGGTAGGCTCCACCACACAGACAAACACGGAGATAAGAATGCCTGTCCCGGCCTTGTTGACTTCAACCACTACCCGCCTCAGAACCTCCAGTACATGTTCCACATTAAAAAAGATCTCGTGCTTTGGGACGCCTTCATCCAAGAAAAGGGTAAAGCGATTCTCTGCAACACCAACCAGCTGTACCGCTTCTCGAGCAAATTGTCGTAGAGTGTGGTGAATCCGAACCGGTTTCCACATCTCTTTCATGGATTCCAAATTGAGGCTTGAGAGTCGCATGTATCTTTCCATGAGCTTATTGCAGGTCTCCACATGACCTAGCAAACGCTTACCGTCGTCAGGGGACATATTCCAGTCTTTCTCCCCAATACTTTCCACACGTCGTTGAAAGGCATTTAACTGAGGCTGCAACACATCTCGCATCCAACGCACGGCATCTTCAATGTAGTTCACCACTGCCTGATTGTCTGTCTCACGACCCACAAGCAACATGACATCACCGGCGGTGCCCAGGCAGGATGGCACGATACTCAACAGTAGGTTTACGTAGTAAACCTCTGATGCCTGCCGGAAACGGTAGACACATGGAGAGGATAGGCCAGAGGCAACGTAGTCATCCCAGCTCCCAACAAACCTTTCTGCCTGAAGCAATTGTTCCCGCATTCCGTTTCTTGTCGTCTCTGTAGCGAGAAGTCTATAAATGCGTTGCCCAAGGACATCGTGATACTGAAATCCCGTGACTCTTCCTGCTGCAGCGTTCCATCGAATAATGACACCATCGGAGACAACGGCAATAACAACGGTGTTACTGATCTCCAATACAGAGAGAGGAAACCGATAAATGTTCTTCTTCCCTGCATAAACTATTTCACCGGCGGAACATATGCTCAAATTCCTTGCTTGAACAAGACCCCTTCTTCTAGCTCGGTTCATTGTTAAGCCTGGAACGCTTGATCTCGTTGTGGAATACAAATTTTGCCCCATTTCCTGCATATTCACTTTCTTCGGCACACTGCCCATTTCTTTTTCCGCCTGCTCCGCCATAAGACGCACTTCCTCAGTTGCATGTTGCAGCAACCACGGGGTAAGAGGATCACTGAGTACAGTGAACCTCATCTCATCCAAATACCGCTGAGACATGATGGCCTCAAAGTACACCACATGCAGTTGCGCCACCAGCACTCTCGATGCAGCCACGGCATCTGTAAGACTGTGTGAGCGGAAGATAAGTTCAAAGGCCCCAATGACACCTCCCGTCCTGGTTTCCAGCAAGTAATCCCAATGGGCATCGCTGATGAGAGACGCATTTTCCCTTACGGCTCTCGTCGCTCCCGCTTCATCATCAACCCTTCTCCTAACGACACCACTGAACACAAAAGAGACCCACTCCATCGGTCGACCTTTCTGCATGAGCATTGATCCGGCTTTAAATTTCCGTATCCGTAGGGAGTCTGCCAGACGTTTGCGGGTTCTCAAGGAGAGCCCTGACAATAGCAGTGAACGTTCCATGAGTCTCAGAAACATGGAATAACGTGCCTTCTTCTCATTGTCCAAGAGGGAGCGGAACACATCCGTTTCAATCAAAAATACGATGGCACTGGATACCGCGCGTACCTCATGGCTGGATTCATATTTTACCTCTCGTGACAAATGCAGGCCGTCAAAGACATCTCCCTTTGAGAGTCTCTGAAGTACACGACCCTCCTTCAGCAACAACAGCGTGCCGGAATAGACAAAGAGCAGTTCATTTCTGAGCGTGTGCAAGTGCCATTCATCCCACGTGAGACGCTCCATACTACGAACAACACATTCTACCTGGATTTCATCAAACTCGCAAAATGGCATGCGCGTCGAAATTCCTTCTCGCACCACATCCAGTTCTTCTTCTGATGCAGAAAACTGCCTCATTTGTGATAACCCCCCCCCTTCTTCACCAAAACCTGACATGGAAAGGGTATGAACAGAAAATCTGCCAGCTGGAAGGGCACTTGATAACGGTGTGTCTTCGGACGCGTACTTGGGCACATCGTCAGTTTCCCTTTGAATTTTCAGAGGGGCCAGTGGTAACTCACTCCGTGTGCCTGAAAAGAAAATTCCATGGGGCGAAGAAGCAACCGTGTCTGTTGAACTCATATGTAATTTACAATCCATACACTCCGAGTTCACCTTTTCCCGCGCAAGAATACTGGCAGTCAGTGCGTCATTCACCAGATCTTGCAAGTGTGTACGTGCCAATTTAAATTCCAAAAGGGTATTGACAGCGTCGGTACTAAGTGCACTGGGAGACGATCGTCGGTTTACGTCGCTTGGTGAACACCCATTACTTTCTCCATTCATCGTGGCTCCCAATGAAGGTTCACGTTTCGCAGGTGTTTTCGATGTAGATACCGCTAGTTCTTTTTTATCAAGGAGACTTTCCAAGAAGACACACGCCGCAATATGTTCACTAGGCGGGAGCCGTTGCACAATTTCCATCAAATGTTTGGTGGAGGAAAGTACTTCTGGATCCACGTGCTTATGGTTGGGATCTGTCCTCGTCACGGTTGTATCTGAGAGATAAATGGGATGCATGGGCACATCTACGCCTGGAGTTGCCACCAATGCATCCCCGCATCGGGGGAGGCGTTCGAGTGGACGGGAGACACCATCAAAGTGCTCGCAGCTCCCAATAGCGCCATCATCAACAAGAAGTCCCTTTACCGGAAGAAACTCTGCAAGTGCGGGGGAGTTGCAAAGAACATTATCATCGTTTTCGGCTTCCGTCGTGTCACTTCCGCCATATCGTTCGTTCAGAAAAAAGGGCTTCATCGTTTTTCCCCCCGTATCGTTGTGGGTTTGTGCCCATTCAACGCCCTCCGCCGTCCCCGCCAGCCTCGATAGCCACTGCAGCATGAAGGCAAGGTGATTTGTCGGCTTCTTCTCCATGAGCTCACCGCTGAGTTGCTGCCAGAGGCCCGGAATGCCACGCTGTTGCAGGTACGCATCGTCAGGGGACGCAATCGCCCGTGGCATCGGTGGAGTTTCCATCACGTGGCGGTGAAGGACAAAACAACAACAAAAAAGAGCTTCCACACGCACACACAAATGACAAAAAAAATAAAAAAGAAAAAAGAAAAAAGAAACAAACGAAATTCGGACAGGCAAGGACAGGGGTGTGTACGCTTCAGTTTCTTCTTTTTTTGTTTCCCTTCCTCCGCTGGTGAAGAGAGGGAGAGTATATATATATATATGTGTGGGGTGGGGTGTGTGGGGTTTAGGCAAAAAGAAGAGGAAAAAAGAAGAGAAACAGAAAATAAACAGACATGCCATCTACGCACGGTGAAGGGAAATGAAGAGTACATGCCGCACAGCAGACGGCAGCCTACACACAAATAGACGGCCCCCTCCCACTTCATCCACCGGCAAAAAAAAAAAAAAAAAAAAGTAAAGCCGCAGAAACAAACAAACAAACAAATAAATAAATAAACGGTCCAAGCGGAGAAACAACAAGTAAAAACAAACATCAGTAAATAAATAAATAAATAAATATATTTGTATTTGTGTTTATATACATTTATATAAGAACAAAATAAAATAAAATAAAAAACAAGTTGGGGGGGGAGGGGAATTACCACGCACTCCTCCACGGACCACATGAAAAAAAAAAAACACACACACACAAAGGAAACAACAACAACAACAAAAAAAAAACGAGACGCACGTGACATTTCAATTCAACTATTTTTATTTTTCTCTCTTTTTTTCTTTCTCTTAAAACAAAAATTATTCCACCGTTTCATTCATCCCACCACTACGACGCCGTCTCATTCTCATTTTTTTCTTTTCTTTCTCTCTCACTCATTCTCGCTCGTTATTTCTAAGCAGATGAAAGTACACGCATTTCACCTTCTCTCCTCCATCCTTACTTACCGTCTGTTGGCAGCACACATGCATGCACACAAACAAACACACACATATATATATATATGTCTAAAATAATAAAGACTACAAAGAAACAGAAAAAACAACAAAAAAACAAAAGGCATCCAAAAGAGCAGACGTTAAAACAATTTGAAAAACAAAACGTCAAATGATGAGAGCACAGTAATAATAATAATAATAATAATAGAAGGGAGGGGGAGGGGGAAAAGAGGCATTAAACCACCAGCAGTCAAAAAATAAATAAAAATAAACATAAACGAAGCTGCGGTGGTAACGCCAAGTAATACAATGAAGAAGCAGAAAAATAAAAGCACCAACGACAGGCATATGCACTCATCACCGCAGCATTCAAGGCGGGGTGCATGCGCAAAGAGAGAGAGAGAGAGAGAGAGAAAACAAACAAACAAAAAAAAAGGGAGGCGGAGAAGGACGGTGCACCCGCACGCGTGAGCCACGTCTGCGGCAGGCAAAAAGGACCCACGCACCTCATAATTCACCACCGCCACAAAAGAATTTTGATCAACAACAAGAAGTAAAAAAAAAGAAAAAAAAAAAAAGAAAAAAGAAAAATGCGGCCATTGACAACACACTCTTTTTTTTTAAAAAAAACTTCTCTCTGTTGTCCTTTTCTTTTGTACGCCCTCCCCCCCTTGTCTCTTCCCCTCCTCCCCCCTCCCTTTACCTTCTGTCTTGTGGGCGCGTACGCTCATGACGTACATACATACATACATGTATATATAGCGCCATTTAGATGTCTAAACCAAATCAAATAATAATAACAATAACAATAATTGAAACTATTCATAAGGAAAATATCTGTTTCACTCTCTGTCTCTCTGTTTTTTTTCTTTTTCTTTTTTTGTCCTCCATGCACGGTGTGACCTCACTCCGTGCCTTGCCCCTCCCTCTTGTGGTGGCTCAATTTCCCCTCACCCCACTCTTTTCCTCCTCCAAACACATACCGCGTTACGTTTCTCTTTGCAGACGTGCGTCTACACATGCACGTGACGCGTGAGCCCATTATTTCCTTTTCCCTTCACGTCAAGTGGGATGAAATTTCTTCTTCAGCCCCTTTTTGCTTTTGTTTTCCGTCGCCTTCCCCACCACGCAGACGCACACACACACTACTACTGCTAATAATAATACGAAAAAAGAAAAAAAGAAAAAAAAAAAGGGGGGGGGGGGGGGGGGG
>NW_001849511.1:119022-121957 GCF_000209065.1 Trypanosoma cruzi
GGGGGGGGGGGGATCCAACAAGTCTGGTGGTAGCCGTTTGCGTGTGGGATGAAAAGTAAAAGAAACAAACTCTGCTGAAAGATATATGTAAAGGTGGATAGATGTATGCATGTATGCTCACACATACAAAATATATACACCAACAACTCTTCCCAACCATCACCACAACACAATAATAAAAAAAAAAAAGGGGGGGGGGGAAAGGGGGAAATGTTTGCTTCCTTTTTCATTTTTTAATTTTAATTTTAGATTTGTTGCAGCATTCTTCGCTTCAGTTTGTTCATCCCCACACATCATGTGTGTGTGTGTGTGTGTGTGCCTGTCAGTCTGTGTATGCATATAAAAATAAATAAATAAATAAAAAAAGTAAAAATTATTATTATTTTCTTTTGACTTCTTTTCATCAACTCCTTGCAATTCATCCGGTGAGGCAAAACGCACCGAACAAACAAATAACAAAACAACTCCTCTTCTTTTTTTTTTTTTTTTTCCTTTTTTCCTTCCACTTATTTTTGGTTTGGGCAAATCGTCACGGTTTCATGCCTCCTCCTTTTCCCCCTCTTCCCGGGAGGTGCAACGACTCGCTGCTCCCTTTTTTTTTTTTTTTTGTTTGCCTCTCAGCTCCTCCATATTCTTTTCTCCCTCCCCTTCACTTCACCTCCGACGTGCAGGCCCACGTGTCATGTAAAGTAAAAAACAACAATAATATAAAAACAATGACAGTAAAAACAGGTGTTGAAGGTGAAGCAATGAGCATGCAACAACAACAGCCACAAATAAATAAATAATAAAAAATAATAATAAAAATCTGCACAAATGGACGTAACGCCAACAGTTGTTTCGTAATAAACTCAATTCCGGTGTATTTATGTTTCTTTTCCTTTTCGGACAGGAGGAGTTGGGAGGAGTTGGGAAGAGGGGGGGGCTTCCGTTTTTGTTGATGTACGGCGCCTTCTCTCCACAACAAAAGGAACAGCGGAGACAAAAACAACAACAAAACAAAAATACTCACAATCGAATACGTGGGGGAAAAAACAAAACACACACACACACACACACACGTGCATGACGTGCATTTCTGTTATTTTGGTGGTGGTTGTGGTGGTGGGGGCGTATTTTATTTTATTTTATTTTTTTTTGCATGTCTCTTTGGGTGTGTTTGAGTGGCAAGAGGGGGGGGGGGGGAAAGAAAAGGAAAAAAGTGTTTCATAACGATGGGACCAAAAGTCCAAATTCTCGTTTCCTTTCTTTTTTTTTTTTCCTTTTCTTTTCTTTCATTTCTTAAAAAAGAAAAAAAAATATATATTTTTTTCTCTTCCCCCGTCTTTTTTTATTTTTGGATCTCTCACCCACTCATTCACTCTCTCTTTGACTCCTGCTTGGAGGTAAAATAAAATAAAACAAAAAAAAAAAGAAAAAAGAAAAAACAATCCGCCCGCCCAGTCGTGCAGACATCCCCTTCTCCCTCTCACCCTCCCAACAACAGCAGCAGCGGCAGGGCTGTGTGTGTATGTTTGCGGCAAAGGGAATAGAACAAATGGAGAGGGAAAAGTAAAAGGCTGCATCCATAAATAAATGTATATATACATATAAATACATATAAATACAGAAATCAACATACACACACACAGAGAGAGAAAAAACAAAACAACAACAACAACAACAACAACAACAAAAAACAAACAGAAAAATGGGGGAAAATAAGAAGGCGTGGTGAGAAGGAAGAGGGAGGGAACAATATGATGGCGTATTGCACATGTACCACATGCATACATGTATCTTTCATTTGGGCAAACGGAAAAGAGAGAGAGAGTGTGTGGGTGTGGGTGTGTGGGGGGAGGGAGAAAAACAACTCCCCACTTTCCCCCCTCCCTCTCCCCTCTTTTACCGACCGGCATAAAAAAAAAAAAAAAAAAGAATAAAAAAGGTACAATATTTCAATTGTTTACGCAACAACAGGTGTACCACGCCTGTGGGACGTATATATTTATTTATATATTTATTTATTTATTTATACATGTATGCGTGTTTGCATCAATGAAACAAACAAAACAAAACAAACAACAACAACAAAAAGGCCACCTGTTCCCCCGCCTCCTCCCCGCATTTTACCGCCCTTCTCTTCTCAGAGACAACAACAACAACAACAACAACAAATGGCAATGCCAATCCAAAACCCAACAAAAAAACCTTCCACAATGAAGTCAGTCCATACATATATATTTTTATTTATTTATTTATACGCGCATATAAATAGCGTAAAGCGTGTAGTTTTAATTTTTGAGTAAAAGAAAGACAGATGAAAACAAAAAAAAAAACAAAAAAACAAAAAAAAAAAACAAAAATAATGTTGCATCTACACTCAATATCATCATGTACCCTTCCCTTCCCTTCCCCCAATATATATATATATATATATATATGTGTATTTTATTAAAAAAAAAAATAGCAGCAGCTACGGCACTCGCCATGACTGCAGAGAGGAAGAGAAGGCAAAAGAGACTGAGAGAGTGAGACATATAAATATATAAATAGACAAACGTACGAACAGACAAAAAACAAAACAACAAAAAAAGGAAAAACAAAAATAAAAGAAAAGAAGCAAACACACACACACACACACACTAATATATAAACTTATAAAACAGAACTCACGCACGCACGCGGACACGTAAAAAACAACAACAACAACACAAAAACAAAACAAAACAAATGAAACGAACGTAACATTGCCATCGTCGTGCGGTGTATGTATGTATTTATATGTGTGGGGTTGAGCGGGAGGGGGGTTAGGGCGGCGCCAAACAAATGTCAAAAACAATGATCACGGAAAGAAAAACCAACCGGAAGGAAACAAAATTTATTATTATTATTTTTATATATTTATTTTAAATCTTTCCTTCCGTGTGTGTGTGTGTGTGTGGGGGAGGGGGGG
>NW_001849511.1:122057-123465 GCF_000209065.1 Trypanosoma cruzi
CTCCCCCCCCCTGCAGCCGCCAGAAGCATGTATGCATGCATGTATACAAAACAAAAGATGAGCGCACCTCCACTACGAAAGAAATAACAGCGCCAGCAGCCAACACAAACAGGCGGACAACCAGAGAGTCTCAACCCGACGTCCCTCAAAACAACAAAAAACAAAACAAAAAACAACAAAAAAACGAAACCCCCCCCTCGCAGGAAGCACCTCCTCCTCCTCCTCCCACCATCCCCCTTCCCTTCCCTTCCTTTCGCTTCCCTACCCTACACACGCACACAAACACACACGCATAGAAGAGAGAAAAAGAGAGAAGGACAGTAAAAAAAAAAAAAGGTAAACTAAAGCAAACAAACAAAACAAAAGAGAAGCAACAAAAAACAAAAGAAATTCCTTCTTTTCATTTCTTTAAATAAATATATAAATAAATAAATAAATATAAATAAATATATAGTTTTTTTTTTTTTTAAATGAAATTTCCTCAAAATGCATATATTTTATTATCTTTTCTTTTTCTTTTTGATTATTATTTTATTTATTTTCCTTCACACTCACGTTCAGTCAATGGCCGTAGTGCCGCCACATCACAACTTGCACCCGTTCGCTTCGTAAAACACTTCTCCTTCGTTCTCTTTTTCTTTTTGCCTTTCTTTCCTTGCTGGTTTATATTGCACACTTTTATCGTTGCTCCATTTATCACCTTCAACCGCACCTGTTCAATTGAATGAGAGACGGAGGAGGAAAAAAAGAAAAAACAACAACAGCAAACAAACAACAGCAAACAAAATAATACACATTTCTATTCATCTTCCTTTTTCTTTGCGGAATATTCAAAACCGTCTGTTGTTCCTATTCACATGTAACGTATCGTATGGTATTTGTGTGTGTGTACGTGTCTTTTGCTTCATTGATATCAATGGCAGCGTATGAAAACAAGAACAACAACAAGAAAGAAAAAACATAACAAAAACCAAAAAAAAAAAAAAACAACAAAACGATGCACTGAAATAATGTCGATGGAGGGGGAAGGGGAATGGGGAGGGAACGGAGGGGTGAAAGAAAAAAGGAGATGAGGGGGTGGAGGGCGGAGAGAGTGAGAGAAGAGGAAGCGAAGGAGGCGTGGGAATTCAAATAAATAAAACAAACAAACAAACAAAAAAACTCCCCGTTTCTGCTCCCTCTTTCTTTCCTTCCCTTTGCTTTTTCCCCTCTCAACGTTCTGTGCGTCTGTTCCTCTTTTTTTTTTGTTTTTTTTTTATTTTATTTCTTTTTATTTTCTCTCTTCTCTCTCCTCTTGAAAGGATTGTGTCATGTATTGTGCGGCAAAAAGAAAAATTAAATAAATAAATAAATAAAAACAAAAGAAGTGTGTGTGTGGGGGGGGGGGGTGAAGAAAAAAGGAAAGGGG
>NW_001849511.1:123565-127198 GCF_000209065.1 Trypanosoma cruzi
TCATTCAATAAAAATAACAATAAAAAAAAAAAAAAAAAAAACACAACGATGACGAAGAAGTCTTCATCTGTGCCCTTTTCAACGCTCGCAATTCCCCCTCCACCTCCACCTCCACCTCCTATACTTTGGCGGAGCACGTGTTGACGCCACATGTACACTTGGGAGAAAAGAAAAGAAAAAAAAAGAAAAGAAAACAAAACAAAAAGAAAAGATAGAAACAAACATATAACCCCTACTTTTTCATCTTCCCCTCTCCATCATTTCCCCCTCCACAAAGACAACAACAACAAGAAAAAAAAAAAAAAAAAACCAAAAAAGAGAAAAGAGAAAAGAAAAAAAACATCATGGGGAACAAACTAAAAAAAAGGAAATGGAATATTCAGTGTGGGAACACATCCAAATAACATTTTAAATCCTTTAGCATAACCCCATTGCGTGTTGTCCACCGCCACCCATGGGTGCAGGAATGTAGTAAACGTAATTAGGAACCAGGCCCCCGCCAGAAGAAGCAGCAGCACCGGCGGCGGCTGCAGTGTTTGTCTGGGGCAGGGACAACGATGAGTCTCGAACCAATGGCTGCTGCGAGGCCACGACAACTTGGGGGGCGCCACTGCTAACACCATAGGAAAACCCATAGGGTGGTGGAAGGGATGACTGCTGCACAGCTGAAGTGACGGGAACAATGACGGGAACCCCACCGGGTCCCTGTTGAAGCAACACAAATTGCTGCTGTTGCTGCTGTGAAGGCATATTTACCGATGAAGGGAACGCAGTTCCCGCAGGTGCTGTCCCGGACAAATTGCAAACTGAAAAAGGATATGATGGTACTGTTATATTTGCATCGCCTGCAGAGAAATTCTGTGAGGCGGATGCACACGGATTGACCACTTTGCCATCGCCTCTGTTGGGATTGTTGCTATTGCTGTAAACCCCTGACAAATTTTCTCCTCTTGCGTCAATTGGAGCTGTAGAAAAAGGAACAGTATGGAACAGCGGTGGTGTTGCCACAGCACCTTGCTGCTCCTTTCGTTCCATTACTGAAGCGTCCCTCATACCATTTCCCATAAAAGGAACCATCATAGGTGCAAGCATCATGTTCCCTTGAAACGCAACATTAGAGGGCATCTGCATCTCCGGCACGAAAGGGAGGGGAGCAACAAACCCTCCAGGGGCAGCGCCGTAAATCGGACCTGTTGGGACTCCTCCCATAGACCTTGCATTTAGCATGGGAGACATGTTAGACAAGGTATCAAGGTGCATCCCTCCCGAGGTTGATCCATGCCCTAAACCCTGAAACTGCGATGATGCATGGGAATGACTACCGGCACGGTTTCGGGAATTACGAGATGCAGCGGCATAATTTGATGTGTCGTTGTCTGATCCCTGACCCGCCTTTTCTCGTATAGACTGCTTTTTCTTGTCCAAACCCCGTATGTTTTCCCCATCCCGTCGGCTACGAATGCCAACAAGCATCGTGCCAAAAGATGTGTGATGCAGAGCACAAGTGCGGCCCTCTCGAGTTTGAATCAACTTGTCTACGGACCATGAATTTAAAGAAATCGCACGAGCCCTCTCTACTTCATCCCGAAGCGCCTTCACATGTCGAAGAAGTGATAACGTACCTTCCCCCATGTAACTGCCGGCAACATCTTTGCAAATTTCCCTCCAATTAGCCACAATAGAGTCTTTCCCATGCAATGTCTGTCGAAGTTCATCACTTTCATCTTTCAGCTTGTACTGTACCCAGCTTCCACCAACAAGTTCGGTGGGTGAACTAAGAAGACCGGATGCCCACATGGTGGCCTTCACCACATACTCCGGCGTAAAACAAACCCGAACCAGCTCTACAGATGCAGAATTTTTTGTTGATGCCTTCTCATCCGTTTCCGGAAATTTTGCTTTTTCCAATGTCTCCTCATGGATCCCAACTTTACTCGTTTCCCCATCTTGTTTCGTGTTTTCCACCGCCGTGGTTGTATCATCGAGCGACGCTCGGGCAGAATGTAATTTTGCCTCTTCCTGTTCTCCATCGGCGGTTTTTTCGGTATTTTCTTCAGTTATTCCAGCGGGCTCAAATCCATCAAGCACTACTTGTGGCAAGTCCATAAAACATAAGCCTGGTCTCAAATTCGTTTGGCATTGCAAGAAGGCAGCATTCTCCGTCAAAGACTTTAGCGAAGAATAATTATCCACAGCCGTCTCCACGTACACAGTAATGTTTTGTAGTCGACGTTCCAGAGTCTTTAAGGCTTCTTCTCTGGTCTGTTGCGCAGTAGCATTCTTACCGCGAGCTGCAGTGTCAAGGAACATTCCATCGTGTGGAAAGAATGGAGATGCATCAAATTCAGTGTTGAAAATATTCTGAAATACGTCCCCGGTATAGGAAGAGGGAATCGGTGTTGGAGCAAAGACATGAAAGAAGGAGTCCAGATACTGATTTCGCAACATGACTGCAGCCAGGAGAAGGACACGTTCAAGTGTGCGGTCACCAGCAGAGGCAAGCACACCGGCATTTAAGAAGAGTGATACTTGTGAGGTGGAAGAAAGAGTGTGTTTGGCGTCATTGTCGGTGCCCGTTGTTCCTTTTTTTCCCTCTGGCAGTTTTCCTTTTGCCACCTTAAATGCGCTGCGGAGGTCCTCTGGAAGGCAGGCAAAGTACCCAATGACAACAATGCTACGTCCACGCCAAAAGAAACTCCCAGACCGTTCCTGTCCATCCTTACAAACGAGGCAAAGGGCACATGGAAGAGGGATGAGAGCATTTTTAGTGTTGGCAAACATCTCCGCATCAGTGTTGTATATCCGTTCCTCAACCTTATCCAGGAAGGCGTCCAGATCTTCCTCAGTAAAGGCATCCGAAAGAAGTTCTGGCCACGATGCAGAGACTTTCCCACGTGCGTTGGCGTATAAAATGGCCGGATCGCTACGCATAATGACAAATTGTCGCCGTAGCTCCATTGTACTGCTGAGATGAGCCGCTGTCGATGTTGTCTGAGAGACATGAGGCTCCTGCTTGTAGCGAAGGCCAATCCCCACGTCTTCTTCTTCTTCTCCTTCTTCCGTTTTGTTTGTGGTGCGACTATGGGGATCCCCTGGAAGACCAAAGAAGGCCTTTGTCAGGGGAATCAAACCAATCTCATATGTCCCTCTAAAGTACGAGTAAAGCGTCGTCGACTCACGAGACGGTGCGGCTCCCATTTTTCCCTTTTTCTTTTTTGATAAGCGCTCCCCTCTCTCTCTTTTCTTCTCTCTTCCCAACCGATTGCGATTGTCTGTATTCTTTTACTTAGCCTCGCCTTCCTCCACAGAAAGATGTACACTCACACTCACACCCACACAATCTGGTTTCCTTTCCCTTCCTTCGTTTGTTTGTCCCCACTCTCTCTCTCTCTCTCTCCCCCCCTCTTTTGTTCTTTTGGAAATCGCAAACTGCTTGACGGATGCTCCACACGTGCTCTTTTGCCGCCTCTGTTCCTTCCTTTTGTTTCTCTTTTCCTCCGTTCTTCTCGGTACCACACACACACGCCAGTCGATGCTCGGTGATGTAAGTTCACCACCAACACTTCTCTGTACTTTCCTCACGGACTCGCTCAGTTGCGCGTCCGCCTCCCACTTTTTTTTTTTTTTTTTCTT
>NW_001849511.1:127298-129642 GCF_000209065.1 Trypanosoma cruzi
TATATTATATATATAAATATATATAATATATTTCTTCCTCCTGTTTTTTTTTTTTTACTTTTGTTTTCCCTTTTATTATTTTGTTGTTTTCCGTCGTCGCTCACGCACCACCTCAGGCACAGTCGCGGACAGAGCAAGCCGTATAGATGAATATATATGTAATATGTGCAGACGTATGTGTTATGTATGCAGGCAGTGGGCCGGTCGTACTGCTCTCGGATGTCAGCACACAACACAGACGCAGGGCAGAGCAGAACTTCTCTCCTTCTGTCTGTCTGTCTGTGTGTGTGTGTGTGTGTGTGTTTTAAATTTCTCTTCCCCCCCCTCCCCTCCCCTCCCTTTTTTTTTTTTTTTTCTTTCCCTTCTGTTTTGTTCTCACTCTCCCTTTCTTTCTTTCTTAATTCCCTTTTTTTTTTTTGGTTTTGTTTTGTTCTGTTTTTTGTTCTTCTTCTTTTTTTTTCCCCTTTCCTTTTCCTTCATTGAGACGAACACAAACAAACAAATAAGAAAGAAAGAAAGAAGGCAAAATAATAACAATGAAAACACACAGACAGACAGAAGGAGAGAAGTCATGGGAGGCAAACAACAACAACAACAAATAAAAGACCCTCCTGCCTGCCTGCCTTTTCAAAAAAAAAAACAGAAGAGAAAAAAAACAACAAAAAACACGGCCACCATTTTAAATAGAAAGTACTTTGGACAGGCTGCGTTTGGGTGCAAACGTCTCTCCCATACAAAAACTTAACAGCCACTGGAAGGAAAAGAAGAAAAGAAGAAAAGAAAAAACAAAAAAAAGAACACAAGCACAAAAACAAAACAAGAATATATCTTTATACAAGAAATTCAGTAGACAACACGGAAAAACAAACAAACAAACAAACAAAGCCCCGTACATAAACGTCTACAAACAAACAAACCAAAAAAAAAAAAAAGAAGGAAAGAAAGCCATACGTCTACATATACATAAACACATATATATGTATACGTGTGTGTGTACATGTATACAAGGGTGTGTGCATGGCATGAATAAATCACCATTGAAGGCGCCATTGAGCATAAAAGAGAGGAAATGGTTACATGGAAGCAATTCGTGTGTGTATGTGGTGGGGGAGTGGGGAGTGGGGAGCAGGCATATATATATATATATATTTATATATTTCTTTTTTTTGGTTTTCATTTCCACTTCCCCTTCCTCCCCCCCCTTTGCAGAAGAGGGAAACAACAAACAAAATGAAAATACGCAAGTCACACCAAAAGCAGATGCACTGGATTGCACGAAATTCATTTAATTGAGTATAAAAATTTTGAGTTTATGTGTCAGCCACTGTTTTTTTTTTTTTTTTTTTCTCTTTCCTTCTGGAGAAGCATGCATAGTGACATGATCGCTCTCTCCCTCTCTCTCGCTCTCTTTTCTTTTTTCTCTCCCACGCACACACACACACACGCTTTTTTATTTATTTATTTATTTATTTATTGTAAGGAGGCACATTGACGCAAAACCTCTCAATCGCCCTGGTTTCAGCACATTAAGTTCATAATTCCATCATTTTTTACTGAAAAAAAAAAAAAAAAAAAAAAAAAAAGGAAATCGCTTCCTCTTTTCCCTCTTCCCCTCCTCCTCCTCCTCATTTTTTTTTTTTTTTTTTTTTTTTTCCCTTTTTTCTTCGTCTTTTATGTGCATAACTTCTCTCCACATTATCGTGTACATTACAAACATACACGCAAATATGTGTGTGTGTATGTATCCCGCTGTTATTAAAGTTAATGCCTTTTTGTATTCCTTTTTTTTTTTTTTTTTTTTAATATTAAAACAAAAAAGAAAAAGAAAAGGAAGACACAAACAACCACACAAACACACACACACACAAAAAAGATGTCTCCATCCATCCATCCATCCAAAACAAAACAACAAATAAAAAGGGGGATGAAAAGGAAATGCGTCCTAAAGGATTGGACCCCTCGTGCTCCCTTATTTGGGTTAGTTGGTGTCGATGTAGTCTTCATTTATTGTGCAGGAACGGCTCTACAAAAAAAAAAAACAAAACCAAAAAAAAAAACAACAACAAAGCAAAAAGAAAAAAAAAAAACGGTTTTTTTTTTTGCCTCTTTTTTTTTTTTTTCACGAGCTTCTTTGGCATACAATACAATACATATGGATATACATTCCCTGGATGGGTTGTAACAGATTTCCTCACGCAATTGCCATTCTTTTCCCTCCCTCCTCCTCCTCCTCCTCCTCCTCCTCCTTTTCGTTCATCGCCCCCCCCCCCCCCCCCCCTTTTACCCTCCCTTCATTTTTTTTTATTTTTTTCTTTTCTTTTTTATAATTTTTGGTTTCTCTTCT
>NW_001849511.1:129742-135998 GCF_000209065.1 Trypanosoma cruzi
TAAAACTCAAAGATGGGCAGCCACCTCTTCCTTTTTTCTTTTCTTTTCTTTTCCTTTTTTTTTTTTTTTAAATGACTCCTCCTTCTTATCCTTCTCCTCATTCTCCCCCCACAACCACCGGGATTTTCCCCACTCGCGCGGAGTGGCAGCCGAAGCGGGGCGGGTGGAATAAAAAACCGAAACCGAAACCAAAAAAAAAAAAAAAAACCAAAAAAAATTTGCGCCTGCGCTGCCCCTTTCCAAAACGCCGTTTTACAAAAAAAAAAAAAAAAAGAGAACAACAACAAACAACGGCAAACCAAACAAAAATTACCCAAAAACGAAATCCACAATATATATATATATATATAAACAAAAGGGGGGTTTTCTCCTCTTCTTCCTTTCTTCTCCGCTTCCTCGTTTATTTATCCTCATCTGGTGGCATTATTTATATATAAATATATAAATATGTAACGTCATGTCATGTCATGTATATTCCCTTTTCCGCGATTTTCCAAACCAGCATATATATGTATATATATGTATGTAACGAAAAGCAGCAAAAAGCAGTGCAAGTGACAATAATAAGAAAAAAAAAAAAAGAGAACAAAAACAAAACACACACACAAAAAAAGAACATGTTGCATTTACTCCGTCCATCTCTTTACCCTTCGGCGCAAACACACAGAAAGAACCACCCAAGCAAAACCAAAAACACATACAGACATATGACTTGCTTAAGACATGGTGGTGTGATTGAGATTAGGAGGGGGAGGAAGGCCGGTTTTTTCTTTTTTTTTTTTTTCTTTCTTTCTTCTTTCCACTCCCTTTCGCCTATTATTTACAACGTCATCCGGAGAGAGAGGGAGAAAAAGAGGGAGAAAGAGGGAGAGGTGTGTGTGTGTGTGGAAGAAAAAACAAACAAGCAAACAAACAAAAAGATAAATATGTATGTACGTATGTATAATGTATACATACAGCCCAAATCATGTGAATAAGTGGCGTTTTTAGTGGGCAAAACAACACATTGGCCTTGTGATTACATGACTCAACTTCATACCATTTTCTTTTTTTTTCTTCTTCCTCTTGTGCGTGTTTGCTTGTATGTTTCTTTATTTGCACTTACTTCTTTAGATCATATATATGTATATGTATATGTATATGTATATGTATATACACATGTAAGGGGTAATACGCAAAGGAAAAAAGAAGAAGGAAAAGACATTTTTTTTTTTCTTCTTTCGTTTTATTCTTCTTATTTCGTTTTCCTTTGGATCATATAGAAAGGGAGAGGCAAGAGGCAAGAGGGGAGGGAGAGGCAAGAGTAATGTTGCACCACACCCACACCCTCAAACAACCCAAACAAAACAGCAAACAAACACACACACAAAAAAAAAAAAAACAAAAGAAAAGAAAACAACAACAAAAAACATAAATATGAATACAAACAAAAAACACATGCGGAAAATAAAATTTTTTTTTTCTTTTCTTTTTTTTTTTTTGTTTTAAGGAAAAATTTATATATAAATAAATATAAATATATAAAAATGTTTTTTCTTTCTTTCTTTCTTTCTTTCCCTCCCCCCCACCACCTCTTTTTTTTTTTTTTTTTTTTAAGGCGTTCTCTTTTGCTCCTCCCTTCCCCCTCTTTCTACTCCTCCCATCACCTCCGTTTCTTTTCTTTTATTCCTTCTTTTTTTAATGTCCAAATTTCTTCTCCGAGGCGACCCCCCCCCCAATTAATTACAAAAAAAAAAAAAAAAAAAAAAAAAAAAGAATCCGGCCTGCCAGACGACCAGAACGACTGACGAACAGCCAGACAGGCAGGCAGGCAGGCGGAAACACACACGCACACACACACACACACATGATACATGCACCGACACAAAAGTCAAGAAACAAAACTACAGCAGGATGATAAAACAAAACCATCAGGAAAAAGAAAAGGAACACACACACACAAAAACAAAACAGCAAAAACAAAAAACAAAACGGAAAGGGCAAGAAAAAAAACCAAAAAAAGAAAAAGAAAGAGCAAAAATCACAAGCAAAAAAAAAAAAGAAAGAAAGAAGGAAAGAAAAAAGGAATGGAGTGCTGAAGGAAGAGAAACACGTCTCTCCTCAGTCCCTGTTCTTCAAGTGTTCCAGTAATTAATTGGTGTCACGGGTACGGAATTCAATACCCCAATGTTTCCATCCGGCAGCAGAACATAATTCCCTATTGGCTGCACGGATCGTGACTGTAACCCCATTGGTCCGTTAAGAACACCGGTAAAAGTTGCCCCAGTCGGGACAAAAGGAGTTGAAGGAATGGATGGAAAAAGAGTCGATGTAGCTCCGTTTTCGGTGGTAATATTTCCAGCATTTCCACTGACACCATCATTTTTGCTGCTTTCCATGGTGGTCAAGTTGGGGCTTGTGGTAGTAGTTGTGGTACTGGCACCTGAGTTCAGGGGTACGATATTCTGCTGCGGTACTGCAGGGCCTGACGGTGTGAGAACAACATACGGTATTCCAAATGATTGCATTGGGAGAGGTGCCGGTTTGGGTGGCTCTGAATAAAGAGGAATAAAAGTTGGACCTACAGACGCTGAGCTTGCGGGAAGAGAAAAGGAGCTTGAGGCAGGATTAAGCGACTGCGGAAGCATCATAACAGAGGAATTTTGTGGGGCCGTAATAGAAACGTTTCCATGGGGCAGCACAGTGGCAGGCAAGCTTACAGGACAGATTGTCGATGGCCCCGAGGGTAAAAATGGCGAAGGCATCATGGAGTTGACAGCTTCCTCATACTCGGGTGGCGGTCGTGTGGCGTGCGGTTGCGATGCCCCACCCACACGTACTCGGCTGACTGGGGGAATATCGTCTCTTTTTTTATGCTCCTCAGCGATATTCAATAACGGGTCCAATGTCTGATTGGATCTGTTGCCTTCAGCACCACTGGTCGTCCCATTTTTTTTATCCCGCTTCACCTTTACAGTCGTGAGAAACGGACCGCAGAGAGGGGAGTCAAAGATCCGGTATATTTTTCCATCATGGCTGCATTCTTGCTCTGCACTCCAGACGCTCAGGTCTTCCGTTGGGGTTTCACGGGCTCGAACCACTTCACTTAGCAAAGTCTCAAGGTGTTTTTTCACCCGCGATGTAATTTCCACACCACCCACAAACATGTTTACATCGGGGCTTGTCTCCAACCAGTTGGCTATCATTTTTTCCTTCTTGTGCGTCGCCGTGTCGTCCATGCCGTACTGTTCCCACATCCCGCGTACCGCGGAGGGGTTGACGGAGGAACACGCCCAAAAAATAAATCGCAACAAAAGAGACCCCGGCATTTCCATGACAAGACCACTTTCTCCACTTTCCGGTACCTCATAGAAGCGGAAGCTTGGGGCATCATTGTGCTCCTGCACATTGCCCACGCTCCAAGACCAGGCGGCGGTGTCGTACAGGAATTTCAGCACCGGGTAGCTATTCCAAAACGTGCTGCTGACGAGAGGCAAACGGGAAATACGGCGTAAAAACATCTCCCTCGCATTCGCTTCCCTGTTAACTGTCGTAACCGCTCGAAAAAATTCCTCCTTGAGTGCCATCGCGGCAAGCGTAACCACTCTCTCCAATGTACGATCTCCCGCAGCCTTTAAAATGGCTTTTTGTAGGTAAAGACACGGTTCGTCGTCCTTTTTATCTTCGTACCGGTGACAGCCAAACTGCCCAATAACATTTATGCGCCGACCATAGAATAAGAAACAGTCTGTCCCCTCTCGACCATTCACATAGACAAAACAAACAGCACAAGGCACAGGACGCAGTGGGGCATCCTCATCTTCGACCATTTCCTTTAAAGAATCATAAAGAGTTTCCTCAATAACATCAAGAAATGTGTCAAGATCCTTCTCTGTATACGACGCTGGTGGTAGTTCCTTCATGCTATACTTTGGACTACGCATGAAATTGTAGCGCACACTTGGATCATTACGCATACGAACAAACTGCTTCCGCAATTCCTTGTTTTCATTGCAAAAGTAACGACGAAGTAAAGGAATCAGTGCGATTTCATGCGACCCATAACGAAGAGAGAAAAAGGTCGGATACGCATCGCGAGAGGGAACCCCGCCCATGCTGATAATAACACTGGTGGATGCTTCCTCGTCTTTGCACCTTTCCTTTTTTTTTTTGTCTCGTCTCCCTTTTTCCCCTTTTGACTGCAGGAAAAAAAAAAAAAAGAATAGTCTACGCTTTACCTGTCCCTGCCAAAAGATTAAAAAAAAAAAGAAAAGGCAAAAGAAGGCGAGAAAGAGAGGGAGGGAGGGAGGGAGGGGAAGTGTGCGAGACACAACAAGTGGAACCATCGCATCAATCATACATGCATAAAAGGACTGAGAGGAGGAGAAGGCGACATGTAATGTAACGGAGGTAAACATACAGCGAGAGAGAAAAGAAAAGAAAAAACAAAAACAACAACAAACAAACAAAAACAAAAACAAAAAAAAAGAAAGGAATAAAAAAGAAATCCATAAAAAATGGTCGTCACATTCGCCAAAAAGGAGTACAAACAAACAAACAAACAAACAACAACAAATAAATAAATAAATAAATAAGTAAATAAAAGAGAGATACGGCAGAGAAAGCAAAGGCAAATGCATATATATATATATAGATAGGTATATATATATATATATATAAATGGATGCAGACATCCAGCACAAAGCACCACCAAACAAACAAACAACAAAAACAAAAAGAACATATGGAAGGGGGAAGATAAAATTCGGTCCCACCCGTACAAATAGCCGCACACTCCATTTATTGTAATTAATAATAACAAGAAAATATGAAAGGGGTTAGGGGAGGGAAGGAAGGAAGGAAGGAGGGGAAAGTGGGTTTATAAAAGAAGAGCAGGTTGTGGCAGAGAGAGCATACAAAAAAAAAAAAAGAAAAAAAAAGAAGAAAAAGAAAAAAGAGGAGGAGGAAAGGGAGACGGGGTCCATTTGCCACTTACACCGCCTTCCTCCTGCCTTCACCGCAGTCGTCATCTTCCCGTTGTTGTTGTCGTTTTTACCCACTCAATGGATACATGTATGTATATATACATAGATATACATACATGCCGCTGCCTCCCTCTTCCCCAAACTTTCTCCACCCAACACAAAGTACTCAAGGCGCTCTCAAAAATGAGTCGTAAAAGAGAGAGAGAGAGAGAGTAAACCAATCATTAATTAATTCATTAAATAATAACATATAAAATAAACAAAAAAACTAACAAAAATCAACCCATTCAATTTCATTTCCCCCAAAATTCCCTCCTGTGCCCCCTTTCTCTCTTTCGGTGTGTGTGTGTGTGTGTGTGGACGAGATGAGGAGTGAAGAAGGAGGGGAATGAAGCAGGCATGGCGGTGGCGACACAAAATGTTGATCAAAAGCAAACAAACAAACGAACGAAGATCACCACAAATAAAAACACCCTTCTTTTTTTTTTTTTTTTTTCCCATTACTATTATTACTATTATTATTATTCCTTCTTGTGTTTGCATGTGTTTTCTTTTTTTTTTGTTTTTTTTTTTTTGCATAAAAAACAAAAACAAAAACAAAAACAAAATGTAAATTCGTCTTTTCTCCCTCTCCCTCCCTCTCTCTGCCTCCTTCCCCTTCTCTCTCTCTCTCTCTCTCACTCTATGTTTATATACATGTAACATTATATTATATTATTTTATATTATTGTTGTAGGCGCTGTGGCTTATGGAAGCCCGTTTCACCCACCCCCTAATCCCTCCCTTCTCCCCCCCCCCCCTTTTTTTTATTATTTTTCCCTCCTTTTTTTTAATTTTTATTTTCTTTTAATTTTGTTTTTATTTTCGTCTTCATTTCTTTTCCTTCTGAAATTTTTTTTTATTTTTTTTTTTAATTAATTAATTTATTTTTATTATATTTTAATGGCGATGCAAAAATGTCTCCGTGCACTTCAAAGACTTTTTTTTTCTTTTTATTTATTTATTTATTTTTTTCTTTCCGTTTTTCGTTTCGGTTCATTTTTTTTTTTTTTTTTTTTTGTTTCCTCCGTTTTGAGTCCATTCCTCCTTCCGCAAGCAAATTTCACCCAAATCCGCACATACACGAAAGAAAACAAAAAAAACTCCACACGCCACCGCTCTAAAAATGCATGAAACAGGCACCCGTGCAACTACACCCTCTTGAGTTGCATACACATAAATATAAATATAAATGTGGATATATGTAGGGGCACGTTTCTCTCTCTCTCTCTCTCTGTGTGTGTGTGTGTGTG
>NW_001849511.1:136098-171085 GCF_000209065.1 Trypanosoma cruzi
CCCTCCTTTTTCTTTTCTTTCTGGTGTGTGTATGTGTGTTTGGGTAAAAGGCCGCAAATACACAGACGCACATATATATATATATATATATGCAGACATAGAGGAAGAGAAAGCGAGGGATGCAGAAATACCCAACGCAGAAACACAGTTCTCCTCCAGGCAAGCTCTCATGCTCGATTCATTGACGTCTCTGCCCTCGCTTTCGTACTTCCCTTCTTGCATACACATTCTGGGCTCACGGTGATCACTGCATTGCCCATGCAAACGCCGACCACGGCAGTATCGCCATTTTAATAATGGGCGTCACTTCCAATGTAGTTCTTTCTTCTCATTCCGGTGGTGCTGGGGCTGTTGCTGGCGGCTGGGAGAACATGTATGAACTATAAGGAACTCCATACGTGGGTGGCTGTGCAAAGTACATTGGCGGGGCGGCGCCAGGTGGGTAGGCGGCGGTTGCGGTCGGGGCATGTGGCATCGCGGATGACTGGGCAATTGGACCACCAGGCAAGACATATAAAATCTGCTGCGGTGGCACACCACGCGCAGCCGCCACACCGTAAGATGAAGTTGCAGGAGAGAGAACGTGCAGACCGGGAGGCGAAGAAAAGGGAGAGGCGCCTGGAAGAGTCGTCTGTGGCGAGGCGTATTGCAACTGCGGTCGGCTTCCGGGGAACATAAATTGCTGCTGCTGACCTGGCATGAGTGGAATTGACGTTGCCGCGGCATTAAACGGCATAACGTTTGTTGGCCATCCGGGAGGCGCCCCCATAAACATCGTAGGCATATGCGACCAAAAATTAGCAGCAGTTGTAGCGGTACCGGATGTAGGCGGATACATGATCATTTGTTGGGCGGCAGCGAGTTGAGCTTGTTGTTGCAAGGCCGATTGAGACCCCTTCAAAAGCCATTGTTTAAGTGTAGATGCAAGCAATGAGCCACCATACAGACGTTCATCTTCTTCCTCCTCCTCCAAAAACGCCCCACTGTCATGCCGTTCCTGCATTAATCGTTGGCGTTCTTGTAGAAAATCAATGGTATTGCAGCGGATGTGTTGACCCTTGACAGAATCCACCCGCATTTTGTTCTCCACATATCGTAGCCACAATCCTAAAAACTTGTTGCTGAACGTCACTTCCAAACCGTACTCTCCGAGGTGATTTTCATACATGGAAAAATGTGGAGGCGCGGTTTCGTGCATACGGAGTTCTTTGATCATGTCTAACAGAGCATATTGGGAGTAAAACATACGTAACTCCCGGTAATTATTATGCTGCAGTATAATGCGTAGTTGTAAACGTTCCATATAATAGTCAAAGGAGGCCTCCACATCTCTATCCTCGGCAGGATAATAAAGGGCAGAACTATTCACAAATTGTTTTCGAAACGCTAAGGAGGCTAGAAGCACAACGGACTCTGTAAGGTACCCATGCGCCTCAACGTCGTCAAATATAACATCTAACACCACAGGAATGGATGGTTTTTTACTATCCCCTATACCTGTATGTGAAGAGTACGCGCTACTGCCTCCGCCACCAAGAGCCTGCGTCTTGGTAAAGGTGGCAGGGTTAATAAGATGCACTGGACGACCCAAGCAACATGAGATAAACCCCACAATTTGCAGACGATGTCCCTTGATAATTAATACATTGCCGCTATTCGCCGCAATATTTTGTTGTGCCCGGTTCAAATGTGAATGCGATTTTGATGTGGCTGACGAAGACTCATTACTAGGGTTGATGGGGTCCAATATACAAACAGCAAACGGCACTGGACGCAACAGTGGAACTGGAGAAGAGTGCGATGTGGATTGCTGTTGATGGTGATGAGAGGTATTCATTTCCGTTGCTGAGCCCGCTGCTGACGCTGATGGCAAATCTGGTGTGGTTAACTTCTTCTTTATATGCGGCTTATTCCCAAGCAAGGCATCACTGCTTATGATGGCGTCCTTCACCTTGACGAGAAAAAATGGATCGTTGGAGGCAATGATGCAGTCCACAATAGGACCCCCGCTCGTTGTCTCTGTACGCCTCGAATTTGCGCTCGCCGTCGCACTTCCGGGTGTCGTCGTCCCTGACGGTGTCGCTGCTGCTGGGGGTGGGTCGTTCCCCCTGCGCGACAGAATGTCATTTAGTTTCCGCTTGGCCTTCTTGTGCGTGTCATTGAAGAAACGCGGCAGCAGAGGCACAAGGCAGACCTCAACTTGGGTCTCCGTGGAGGGCCGAGGCACAAACGTCGTATAAAACAACTCTGGAGTGTCGTGCGACGGGAAAGCGCCCATGTTCTCGCTCTAAATGGCTTTGCACCACAAGGAAGAAAGAATACACACACTCACTCCCGCACTCCACACAAAAAAAAAATATTCGCAATGAAGTCCAAAGGCTTCGTTGCCTCCCCTTTTCACTAAACCGATAGGCGCTGTTTCTTCTTCCTCTCGTGTCCCTGTGCAATGTGTGTGTGTGTGTGTACGTATGAGAGAGTCCTCAAGTTATGCCACCTCACCCCCCCTTGCCTTTCCTTTTTTTTTTTTTTTTAAATATTTTGTGAGATCCGCTGCTGTGAGTTTTTGTTGGCTTCGTTCCCCCCTTCAGCAAAACTTCGCCAGTGACCCACTCCTTGCAACGGTCGGTCCCTCCTTTTTAAAAACAAAAAGTTTTTTTCTCTCGCCGTATCCCTCACTCTCGTGTGTGTGTCCCCCCACCTGCCTGTTGCTTCGAAATAAAAACAATTGCGTCTCCGTTAGTGTTGCTTCCTCTCTCTCCAATTTTTTTTTTTTTAATCGGTGTTTCTCCCCTTCCCCTCTTTCTTAAAAGTTCAAATATATTTATTAATTTTATTGGATTTGACTGTGCGTGCCGCCTGCCGCCTGCCGCCACAACCACCACCGCTTTTTCTTTCTTCCCCCCTCCTCCCCCTTTCGGCTCCTGCTGTTGGACTGTTGAGTGTATTTCGTTCTCCCCTCCCCTCCCCCTTCCCTCCCTTCTCTTCTCTTCTCCCTCTTTTGGGTTCGGTGTTTTGCCCCTCCTCAACTCGGGGTTTTTTTCTTTCGTTCCCTGTTGAGCGACACAACCAACAACCAACAACGAAAAACAGAGATAAAACCGCAGCAATAAAAAACAAACAAACAAACAAATAGCACACAACAAGAAAAAAAAAAGAAAAAAAAAGAAAAACAACAATAAACCTTTTTCTATCGGTCTGTGCCTGTGTGTTTCTGTGCCTGTGTATGTGTGTATGTGTTTGGGGACACTTTCCCCCTCCTCCCCCCTCGCCCCGCCGCACAACAACAAAAACAAGAAAAGAAAAGAAAAGAAAAGAAAAACAGAAGAGAAGACACAAAAACCGGTTAAATTCTCAGCAATAAAGTGAATTACATTTATAAATACATACACATATACACATATACATACGCACATTTACACGTATGTCCCCGCATCTCCTTGCCATGTGTACAAGGAGAAGGAAAGACGAGTCATGGTAGGGGGGGGCGGATGACAAAAAATCAGAATAAAGAAAAAGAAAATAAATAAAATACAATATTGAATAACAAATGTTTCTTGAGCCCGTGTGACGCGTCCTCATTTACTTCGCTTTCCCTCTCATTTTTTTTTTTTCTCTCTCTCTCTCTCTCTCTCTCGTCCACGCTCTCTCAACCACACCTTCTCATCCCGTAATACCTGCAGTCAAGAAGAGAGCGGACACAACCAAACAGAAGCAGCGAGGGACATAAAATGTATATGTTGCACATTATGCCATCTCTCACACGATCTATGCATCCGTACAACGAGCAGCAAAAATTCCCGGGATTTTCTTCTTCTTATGGCGTTTCACCACTTCCCCCCCCCCCAAAAAAAAAAAAAAAAAAAAGAGAGAGAGTGAGGAAGTAAAAAAGAGACGCCAAAGAAGCGCGAATCGACAAAGACGAGCAACGAGCGGAAATGAATTGTAGGAAATGCCTGCCACTCAATTCCAGAAGGATGCGTCTTTTCGCATCTTCGTCAACACACGCTCCCGCCAGCGGCTCACAAAGGAGGCGGGAAGATACACTGTTTCTTCCGACTGCGCATCCGTTGGATCCGCAGACAAAACCCGGCCGTATGACATGACAAAATTAAATAAATCTTCCACAATACGCTCTGCCATTGCCAGTCTTGTCGCTGCTTGTTCTTGCTGCAGCGGCTGCTCCTGCGTTGCGCCCAGGTTCGCCACATCTTCCTCCTTCTCTTGGCTGATACCAATCAACAGCCGCACCGGGAAGTCGACGTTCAACAATACCGGCGGCACACGCAGGATAGTGCTAGGCCGCATATTTGACAGGTGACCCACATACAAAAAGGCACCATCGTCCTCGCGGGCAAGATAGATACCAAGACAAATGCCGGGCGCAAGAGGCGCTGGTGATGTGAGAAAGACCACGATAGACTCCGGGGCGTTGCCTAAAGGTGCAATCCAACGAACACCGTCCAGGCAATTGAATTCTGTTACGAGGGGAAGGCCGGGTAAAATCGCCGCAAACGGCGGCAAAACATTCGGCGCAACGGCCATTTTCCGCTTGTTATTTTTATTCCCACTCCCACTCTCTGTCTGTCTGTGTTGTTTTTTTCTTCTCTCAACGGCAACGGCGTGCCGATATGTTTTGTGTTAAAAGGGGGATGGGGAAGGGGGAAAAAAAGAGAAGTCGCGCTATAACTGTGGGAGTGTGCGCCAGGCGTAATACTGCAAGAGCTCCGCGGCGCAGGATCCTCTCGTAAGGGTCCGCCCACACCTCACCACTTTTCCTCCTCTTCTCTTCGCCAAGCAGCCAGTGGGCATAAAACAAATAACAAAAACAAAAAAGAAAAATAAGAAAAATAAAGATTGAAGCCGCAGATAAAGACAGGAAAAAAAAACCACACACACACACACCAAAAAATTCATGTCTTCCACAATCAGCATCCAGCCACATCCCACAACTTTAAACTCCAAGTATCGTTGCCACTACTATTCCTGTCCTTCTTTTCTTCCCCCACCTCCTCCGTCTTCCGTGCCATGCCATCCCCACGCCACGTTCACCGCCCCACCCTCCGTCACGTATGGTTTCGTTTGCACGAATGCGGGGTCAAACTGTTGAATCTGCGCCACATTAGAGATGAGAATACTCTGTAACGCCAAAATTTTATCGTCTAATGCCATTCGACGATTTTCATCCTCCTCGCGGCGCAACTTTTCTGCCTCCACCGCCTCAAGAGACTCCTTTTCCTTCTTGCGTACCTCATCCGCGCGGACCATCTCCTGCACCTCCCGGACACGGCTTTGATGAATGTAATAATAATACAAATTGTTTGTCTGATTCTTCTCTGCGTAGACCCACCGCTGCAGCTTGGCAATCTTCAGCACCAGGCGAAGATGCTTTGCGGAGTCGAGAGGGACGTCATCGTGCTCCTTGCACACGGACCATAGATCTACAAGCCGTATGGGTTGGTGGAAGAAAAGAAGCTTAATGACGTAATTACGCGGTATCTCGCCCAGGTCACGAGGAATCGCCTTGATGTTATTCTGCATAAGGGGCTTTTTAAAAAGCTCGCGAATATTTGAGTTGAAGGCACGGTGATTGGCGCACCGCAGCATGGTCACCTCACTGCGGTAAGGGATGGTGAGGCGGTACTCTTTGCCTGGCCGCAACCCATGCGGACCTTTGGGGCGATTCATAAAACAAAATGACCGGCGCAACATGACGTGGGACGCGTTTCCTGCAGCCACCACAGTCCTAAAAGAGGAGTGAGAAGACCCCCTGCACAGAGAGAAGGGAGAGAAAGAGAGAGAGGGAGACGAGGAAACCGGTGCAAAATCGTCTCACACAGGGGGGAGGTGTGCTCGTCCACTGATGGACACCGTCACAGCCAAAAAGTGCATGCATCATGGCATTGCAACAATCAAACCACGGATAGAGAAACAAACAAACAAAAACAAAGAAAAAAAGAAAAAGAAAATACATGTGAGATAAAATGGCTTTCACCAAATAACATCATCCTGCCAACACGAGCAGCAACAGCGACGGCAGTCCGCGCGTAGAAACAGCGATGCCAAACGACCAAATAAAATTCCACTTATAAAGAATGACAGACGAGGCAGAAACGGCAATCGATTGCCTTCCCCTCCCGGCCAGAAGTCATCTTTGTAGAGTCATTTTCCGCAGAACCAGCGGGATAATGGCAGACAAACTCATCACACATTACAGCCATGTCCATTATAATGAAATGATTTCTACCATTTCTCCATTCCCATCACCTCCAATTTTCTTTTTATTCTTCTTGTCCCCATGCCTCCTACTGTGCACTACGGTCTATCTGGAGAGAGAGAGAAAAGAAACAAAAACAAGAAATCAAAAAAAAAAAAAAACTATCCGGTCCTTTCCATTCAAGTAAACATATATATATATATATATATATACAGCTGTAATGCCATACACAAATAGTAAGTAATTCATTCATTCAACAACAAAAACAACAAGCAGAAAGAATGAGGGAAGCACAAACGCAAAATGAATATTGCTCTCTATTTCCAAATGAGACCCGCAACTTCTTTCCTCCTGCCTTGTCACTTCACACTCTGCCATCAAACCGAGCAACGCATTACTCATCCGCCCATACAAATCCTCCATTCTTGCCTCACTTCTTCTACTTCTCATGACTCTATCTATTTTCAAATCAATCAGTCTTCTGATGCGACAAACCGTACGTCAACATCCGCGTCTTTTCGCAACCGACTTATAAGCGGCTCAGTGTCACTATCTGACAGTCGTCTGCCCTTTTTCAGCGCCAAAAGTGCCTTGGCACAGTTAAGACGCACATTCGGCACACTGTCTTGAGCAAATAGACGCAACATGGGAAGAATGTGTTGTGAGGCGGTGCCGCAGTCCAGGCTTTGGACACTCGCCAGTGATGCATAAAAGTGTGCGAGTGCAACGCGGTGAAGATAGTTGTTTGTGGACGCCATAGAACTAAGCCGAGGGAAAAGCGATGCTCGTGACCATGCCGTCCCATTCTCCGCCACCAGCGTACAGCAGGATCGCACCGCCGCTTCGCGAATAGTCGCCACACGGTCGACAAGGTGCTGCACACAGAGCTCCACCACATCTTCTGCGTTTTTGCCTAACGAGGTGATGAGAAACGGAACCTGTGATATAACGACTTCACGAATACGCCAATTCGGATCCCCCGCAAGTGCCACAACAACGGGAACGAGTTTGGGTGCCATTTCTCTCGCCTCGGGGGTATTTCCCATGGAACTAAATCCAGAAACAAGAGCCAAGCGAACATCGGCTTCTTGGTCTTTTAACAATTGGGTGCAGGTCGGTACAATTGTGGTCGCCCACAGCTCTTTTGCAACGTGTGCCACGGACCGCAAAACCGCACTTGCCAAACACATCCGCACATGTGCATTTTCGTCGTTCACAAGTCGACATCCGGCCGTTAAGAGTTCCCTCTTTGCAGACGGGTCACGAAAAACGGCCAATAAACTGGCCATACTAAAAACTGCTGAGGCCCGAATTTCCGCCTCGGCATCCTGCGAAAGGGAACGAAAGAATGGCAGAATATTCTTCACCTCGGCCGGTGACATGGCCTCGGCGAGCTTACCAAGCCGGTCCGCCGCCATATGCCGTACACGCCAAGAATAATCGCTCATAAGTGCCTTAATCGAAGAGAAGACATTTGCATGTAGCTCGTACGGTAACGCTTTGAGAAGTGCGGCGGCAGCCTCTACCGTCTGAAGGCGGACGGCATCAAATTTGTCCTGTGAGAAAGCAGTCAACGCGTTAATCAACTCAGTACTTCGATTTCCAAGAACATGTACCATGTGTTTTCCTAGCGAAATACACGCAGCGCGACGCACCATAATTTCTTTATCGTTACAAAGTTCAATAAACAGGCTCATTAACTGCCCTTTAATTGCTGTGGACACGTGAGGGTAGGCAGTGGCGATAAGGTACGATGCACTTGATCGACATTGCGTAGTTGCTTTGCCAAGTCGATGTACCAAATCAAGAAAATCACGTTGCGCCTGCGCAGCCGCTTCGCCTGTCTCACGAAATACCTGCCCACCAATTGTCTGCAGCGACGTTACAGCTTCGTCACGAACGGTAATTTCATCTAAACTGCTCAACAACTCCAGGGGCGTCAAAATGCTCTGCAAATGGTCGGCACCACCCACTTCTTGCAGCATCGTCCCCAATGCATTGGCAAAAACCCGTAACACCACTTCATTCTCGTCCAGATAGTCGGTGAGGTACGGCAATAACTCGTCACGAGTGCGTTCAGGTCCAAGAGTAGAGGCAATGAGGTGAATGCCGCGCATGCTTGTCAGCCGTTCCTCCGGATCCTCCGAGCGCAGGTTATTAATCATTGACTTGACAGAGTCAAAGTGTTCAGTCATCTCCTTTCCCTTTTGCTAATAATAATAATAATAATAATAATAATAATAATAATGCCGTTCTTCCCTTGCTGTGTAATGCAAGCCACTCTACGGATGGTCTCCTACCTGCCTCCTTGTTTCTTCCTTAGAATGTTTTGTTTTTGGGCCTGTCCTCCGTGCAGAAACAAGCGGATCCGTTTTTCTCTCTCTTCTTTTTTGTTTCTCGCCGTATTTATGTCGTCAAAACAACACCAGCGCAAATAACGCAAATACGTGTTTTTTTTTTTTTTTTTGCAATATCACCACTGTGGCCTCTTCTTCTCTTTCGCTAACAACACGCAGAGAAAAAGAGAAAGACGTGCAGCACAACTGAGAACAGACGCAAAAAAAAAAAAAAAAAATAGATAAATAATCCCTTTCCCCCTCCACACACATAAACACAAAGATATATATATATATAAAAGAAATAAAAAGATATTCCCACCTCATTGCTCTTCGTATTGAATTTGTTTCTTTCATTAAACTCTGCAAAGGGACATGAATGTCTTATCAGTTTGTATGATAGAAGAGGCATGTAGGATCACTCCTTACACCGGTAAAAGTGGAAACCATACCCCATATTTCTCTTCCATTCCTTCCTTGCAGGTATAGATATATCTGGAGGTCATTCTCTTTGCTCTGGTCCCTCCTCCACAGACATCTCTTCCACCACATGTCTTCCCTTTCAAAACAAAACAACAAAACAATAAAAAACAAAAGGCAAATATTTTTACCCCTACTTCATTTTTCTGCCTAATTAATCGCTGCGTTTGTTACAGGAAGAGTCTGAGAGATGTACACACACACACACACAGACACACAAAAGAAGGAGAGCAGAGTTCTGCTTTCGCCCATTCGCCGTGCCGCCCCACACTCCCATTTCCTCTGCGCGCTACTCATCCGTTTCGTCAGTGACGCCGGAATCGTTCTTTTTGGTTTTATTGCCGTTATTATTCTTTGCGCTCACGTGAACGGCGGTGACAATGCCGTCAGCCCCATCCCCCACCGACGCATGGATTTTCGCCTCCACATAACTTCTCGCACGGGTCTTGACCTTTTCAACATCCGCTGGCGAGCCATATGCCCGCTCAAATGACATGAAACGTGTGAGGAACTGCTGCATCACCTTTGCTGAGAAGTTCGTGGCAACTGCACGTTCAAGTAAAGCCCGCACGAGGGGCACCGCGGCGGACTCGTCACGGCGCACAAGGAGAGCCATTTCCTGATCCAAGTACGCCGACCACACATCCGACTTCTTCGGCATGCGCACAACAAGACCTTCAAATAACGCACGACCATTCTCAACACTGCCACTCTTGTACTCATGGACGGCAAGGCGCACAACCGTCAGAGAATACGCGTCACGACGTAGAGCACCGCCCATGTCTTTTACCATGCGCCTCAACTGATCGCGTTTTTTCTGGTCTATAAGCACCTTACCAAGTCGCTCCCACGTGCGTTGCTCATTGCGAAACTTGGACACCATGTTGCGGCACAGAGCCAGGAGTTGATTTGGCTTGCGTGTGGCGGAAAAGATGTCGGCGAGACGTTCATACACGACAAGTTGGTCAGGAGCACGTTGCAGCGCTCGCTTAAACACTGCCGAAAGAGACTCCACCGTACCATGAATATTCTCAAGATTCATGTAGGCCACCCAAACATTCAGACGTTCCTGCGTCTCACGAACACCAATGGTACTCAGCGCCTTTTCGGCCACAAGACGGGCTTCTTCCTGCTGCTGGAGAGCAACATGATGTGCCATCCATTGGACCCACAAATAACTGTTGTTTGGAGCAGCCAGAAGTAGCCGCCGGAACTCATCCGGCGAGGATGGCACAGTCGTTTCCATAGAACGCTCGTATGCATCAATAGCCTCCTCAATTTTTCTTTTGCGCAATTTCTGTTCCCTACCTCCATTTTTGTCGGTGGTGCCATCATTATCATCAATGCTATCGTTTTCGTCGCTCTCAGTCTCAGGATGTCGCTGCTGCTGTTTCCCTCCAAGTGAATGTTGTCTCTTGCGGTCACGCCAGGGAAAAAGACCAAGGAGTCCTTTCATTCCCGGTGGCAATGGTGCCCTGCGCCAATGCGGCAAGGTGAAGACGGTACGGTTGCTGGAAAGCACAAGAAACGGGAGAACCTCCTGCAGCAGTGATCCGTGCGGCACAAATTCAATCACGAGTTGCATAGAGGCCCCCACGACGGGTGGCTCACCGGACGCGGCGGTCCCATGCCAATTGTAAACATAGTACCCAATCAGACTGCTTGCACCACACGGGACCTCAACAATGGCGCAGTGATCGTCCGTGAGTGAAAGCAACACTGTGGCTGGCACCACATCACCTGCCTGCAGACCTGAGAAAATTGTCTGCATGGCGATCACATCGCTAGGGGTGCGTTCCACCACCTCCGTCCGTGCGGTGACATTGGCAACGCCAGTCTGAACGTCATAATTCAGCAGGCGCACCTCCACCGCACCGGCATGCGCATCGACATGTTCAAGCGCTGCCAGGGCAGTGAGACCACCGGCAATCGACAGCACCGCACCACGCTCAGGGGATGCCTTCACAACACGCGCCATGGTGGTGGTGCCTAGACCAATAAGTACGTTTTTGCGAAACAAATTGGGGAGTAACGTGGCCACTGGCGGCGGGTACGTTGCGACATCGCTCCACAGCTCACGCAGTTGTATGCTAAGGATACGATACTGCTGCGCATCACGCGTGCGTCTTGCCACGGCCCGCACCTGTTCGCGCGACGCAAGGCGTTTGAGAAGTTTCTCCGCAAGGAGATCACCTCCTAATGTCTCAACCGTTAATCTGCCAAAACCGCCATTGCCCGGGAGTTGCACGACAATGCCGTCTGGCGCAGCGTGATGCACGCGATAGTCGCGAAACAACATAAAATTTAAATTCCTCTTTTCTCTGTGTGTCTGTGTGCTTGCGAGTGCGTATCTATCCTCCGTGTGTTTCCCTCCTTTCAACTAACAACCACGACCACCACAACAAGAAGACTTCTTTCAAACCAATAAGGATGAGTGTAAAAGTATATATATATATATATTTTTGGTAGGGCGGGTGGGGAAAGACAAGAGCGTAATATATACATATATTTATGCATGTACTCCCTTTCCCTTTTTGTTTTAGGCCGATAATTCACCTCCTTTTTTTTTTTTTTTCCTCTTCTCTCCATTCATTCATTCATTCAATGACTGTTTATTGTTTTCCTATTATTATTATTATTGTTTTGTTTACACGGAAGATCAGGAAAGACATTTTCATAACGTCATGTTTAAAACTTCTCCCCGTCACGTATCCACACATATCCCCCTCCTCCCCCTCCTCCCCCTCTCTCTCTCCCTTTATGTATGCACATATATATGTATGTATATGTATGTGTGTATGCATGCAATACTTTGTATTTGTATTTATTTATATTTATAGAAATAAATAAATATAAAGAGTGAGAAACAACTTTCCCCCATCTTCAGAAAGTTACTAACGGCTGCGTGAGAAAAGAAAGACAAATAAACAAACAAAACGACCAAAAAAAAAAAAAAAAGAGGGAGTGATATGAGTGAGTCTAAAAAATAACACCAAAGACTTCCCAACGCATGCAAAACGATAAAATATCACATGAACGCAGCCGCCTAACATCTGTCCGTGTTTCTCCCTCCCTCCCTCTCTCTTGGGTATTCATGCACTTACTTCTCTCTTTTATTTAATTTTGTGTTATGGACTTTTTTTTTTTTTTTTTCGTTACTTCCCTTCTTCTTCTTCCTCCACCACCACCTCCTCCTCTCATTCCGCACTCCGGCGGCAAACAAATGTGTGCATGTCATTAAAGCAGGGCGTACAGACGTATGTTTCAAGTACACCCCGTGCTGAATCAATCAATCAATCAATCAATCAATAAATAAATATATGAGCAGCATTACACACAACACGCACTTCTCCACTTAATTATATGCATGTATACATGTGTCTATTTAAATAGAAACTCCCGTTTTTTTCTCCCCCCCCCCCCAAAAAAAAAAAAAAAAAAAAAAATCCACACAAATGATAGGTAAAAGATAGAGCACGTTTGCCGTCAAACTGGCTGATGTCAATTTATCAATTTTATCTTTCTCTTACCTTTACTTTTTCCCTTTGCATGCAATGGAACCTTCTTAATGGCTATCCATCCATCTATCTATCCATATATACATGTGTGTAAAATAATGGTGCAACAGAGTACGCACCAATAAACAATAAAAAAAGGAAAATAACACTGGCGAAGATCACATTATCACACACATTGTTCTGTTTGCGTCTGTGTGTTGATGTCACCTCCAAAAAAAAAAAAAAAAAAGAAAAGAAAAAAAGAAGCGGGCAACGCAACACACCACAAAAGCAAAAAAAAAAAAAACAACAAAACAAACAAACGAAAAACAACCCCGTGATGCTGTCATCTTTGTTGCAACAGCAATATTTGCACGATCAAACTCACAAGATTCTGCTGCATTAAAAGCGGTGCCATACACCCTCACGTGCACACGGGGTGAATTCCCCCCCTTTTTTTTTTTCCTTTTTACTCATTGAGAATGGAGGAGGGGAAAGAGGAACACAAATACATGCGTGTCCATTGAGGGGGAAAAGAAAGGAAAATAAATAACAAAAACAGACATACACACACGCCGAAGGAGAAAGAAATGGAGAGAGAGAGAGAGAGAGAGAGAGAGGGTGGGAGTGAACATAGAAAGAACACAACAACAACAACAACAACAGGGAAAACAATATAAAAAATCATAAAGGACATAAAAAAACAACTCCTGCAGTTACTTCTGTGATAAACAGGCCATGCACAACGACCGACACACACACAAACACACACGGATTTTCAACGGCGCCTTTCAGAATCGCTCACTCGCTTTACGGTTCAAGTACTCCTCTCACCCCGCCTTCAAAACACTCCTTCCAACAGAAATTACACAGTTCAGTTCAACTCCTTTTGTCCCCCACCGCGAATCGGCTTCACGATAATCCCATGGCCCATGGCAACGGGGGAGTCTGCAGGTGAACTGGGTTCCCGTGACGTCAGCGCGGCTTCTAGCGTCGGTGTGCTGCTCCTGTGTTCATTACGGTGCCTCCCGTTATGTTTTCTACTGCGGGTATGGGAGTTATTAAGCAGATCATCGTATAGCTGTCGCCAGTGAAGAGCATCGTTGCGTGCGTCCTGAAGCTGGGCTTGATGACAAACCCGTTCAGCTTCCAGTGTACGCTGCAGCTCCTGTTTTGCCGCACACTCTTGCCGCAGACCGTGTTTAAGGGTTTCAATACGTTCATGGCGGATGACCAACTTCTTCTCTGCGAGCTGCAGCTCCAACGTCAATGCCCCGTTCAAATTTCGCAACTTCTCCACCTCATCCATGACAGCCTCCATGCGATTCAGCATCATACCCTCATTTTGGTCCCCATCGCCGCTATGGTGGCCGGTCCAGTCATTGTCCTCCATTTCTCGAATACCGTCGAAGACTGCTGCGGTGACATTGTCGCCACGCCGTAAACCCGTCCTTTCGTAGCGTGGCGGGATGATAACAAATGGTTGACTCTCCACTGGGCATGATTTCCTGTCACTCGTTGATTTTGTATTCCCCCTTGTGCCCTCAAGAATACCCGTGCCTGCGTGTGGAGTTATGGGCGGTGATTCACTCTTATTTGTGTTCTGTGACAAATCACGACTAAACGGCGACCGGCGAACGTGGCGCTGCGGCAAAAAAGATCCATCTTCTACCATTCCAAGGAGTGTGTGCAGCTGCTCCATATATGATGTCAACTGCAGCGGCAAAACTTCCGCCTCCTCTCGTGCCTCATGAAACAACATTCGGTAATGTTCCGCGTAGCGACGTTGCGCGTACAACTCCCGTGTAACGTTGGAAAACTCCTCCTCCCATGCAGCACACTCCTGTTGTAGAATCTGCACCACCGAGGCCTGTGCTGCAGACTGCGCATAAAGAAGATCCGTCGTGTACTGCGCGTCACGTAACGCGTCACGCAGGCGCTCCATTTCGGCCCGCATATCCTCCAAAGAAAGTTGCTCACGGACACCTTGCTGCAGCAAAGCATCCACACTATCCAATTCAAAAGACTCCTTGGTACGACGTGACAGACCTCCTGCCTGCGCCTCTAAATGACCTCGAGAAGTATATGTTTCCCGTGTCAACTCACTACATGCCTTTCCTCGCAGCAGACACCTCAGCCTTTGTATCTCCACCTTCGCCAGATCTAACATGCCTTTAAGTTCCTCAGTGGTAAACTGCCGATTGACGACCGCCCGGTTACACACGTTCTGTGCCCGTGCACCAAATCGCAGTGTCGAGAGAGTCTCATGGGCCTCCAGTTGAGACGGACTGCAGCACAAAACGAGTGCCGTGCGTGAGTTACCGCCAAGAGAGTCCTTTAGAATCCGTGTAAGTTTGCTATCACGGTAGGGTACATGCGCCCTCTTTTCCGCCAGGCAGATGATAACATGTCCGAGGGTGGTGAGAGACTTATTAATCAGTTTTGCCTCCTCTAATCGAAGACCGTCGGCCAATGTCTTCGACACCTTTTCACAACCCGCAAGGTCCACAAGGAATAGTTTCCCAATGGTTGCCTCGTGCTTCGCCCGATTGACACTCTTCACTACAATGTTCAGAACGCAGTGACTACGGCTACTGGCGTCGTTAATGGTTGTTGCAGCGGTTACGCGCCGACGCAGCCCACTATGAACGAGTTGCAGCACTTCCTCCGTACTTGTCACGTACGGCATTTCGCAATTTTCAACGTAGAATCCAGCCGGGTCCTCACGCACATGTAAACTACATCCTGTCGGATTAAGAAGGTCCCGCACACGTTCCATGTAGATTTCTACAAACTGCACACGTATCTCAAACTCCACCACTTCCTCGGCACTGTGAATGGCGTAAAAAAGTTGTCGCACCGCACGAGGTACGATACCAGCGGCGTTTTCATGCATATTAAAACTCAACGACCCGGATTCCTCACTTAGAGGAGAATGCAAACCAAACATTGTATGCGTTTTTCCAGCCCCCGTCTGTCCATAAACCAATAGTGTGCCGTTGTACCCATGCATGACATCGTCCACAATGGGGCAGGCAACATCGTCATATAACTGTTTTTGCGTCGTGTCGGGTTCATACACGCGAGAAAAGGCAAACTTGTAATAATCTGAAGCCACCACAGTCCCACTCAGCGAAGAGGCGTCATCTGTCAGCGCGCCACGAGGACTTGCCACCAGCTGCTGGGTCCAACACGGACTCCTTGCTGTCCTACAGATCACATGTCTGGGTCCTTCAAAGGCCACGCACAGGCAGGCATTTTGCTCCGCTGCGTTTAGTGGACGAAAACGGCACGACACACGTACTTTTTCCTCCGACATCGGTACACCCTTCAAGCCTTTTTACTACACTAAGAACTTTAAAAATAACACGCGGACTGCTTATCCCTCCAAACTCCCTCACCCACCCCCTCTACTTATTTTCACCCGCTTCTTCTTCTTCTTTTCTTTTATTTGTTTTGAATTTCTGTTTCTTTCTTCCTCCCTTTTTTTTTTTTGTTTTGTTTTTATATACCAGCTCTTCACGTGCTTGCGCACACAGACAAACACACAAACACCGGCAAAAAAAAAAAAAAGGAAGTATTGCAGGAAGCCGGGGTCCGGAGCCCATTTACTCAGGCCGTAGTGAACACCGTCAATTTCTTTTGCAAAGCAATTCAATCGCGCTCACGCAAATGCCGATTATATAAAGAAGCAGCAAATAGAGGGACGGACAGGGTGAAAAAGAACATGCGCACTTTTGTTCCCCTCACTTTCTCTTCTCATCCTCATTCCACTCGGTGGTATATTTGGCAACCGCCTTCCAACAACAACAACAACAAAAAAGTAAAAACGGCAAGCCGTCATTATCGTCACCGCTAAACAACAACAACAACAACAACAAAGCGGATGTCGTCTCAACATTATATACGAACAGTCTTTGCCATTTGAAGAAGCCCATCCCTTTGTCAAATGGAAGGCAAACCGTCCACACGGCAGTGGTCCTCCTACTCTACAATTAAAAATAACAATTATTTATAATATACCATTACATACCAAATACACCCCAGTTATATGCGTACAAACACACCATGAAGGTGCTCAACAAGATCCTTGCACGGGATCTACACAAGCTCCTCCCCTCTTCATGTATATTTCTCTCCCCTTCCCCGTCAGGCAAAAACACCAAAAAAAAAAGACCAAATAAAAAAAATAATGACAATAAAAAATAAATATAGAATGAAACAACAAGCTTTATGGTACCTCAACCGTAATTGTTCGCACTCTACAAATGTCTTTGGGTTCGGTCGCAAAATCGATAGATGCGCTTCTTCCAACGCAGAATCTACACAGCGTAAATTTTTGCCTTGTCGCTTTGTTTTTTCGTTCGAGGAGCCAAAGCTATGGGAATTCCCTTGAATGGTCCTTTTTTTGGCCTTCTCACGTGTCCCATTCTGCCTTCCGTTATTTTTCCCCAGAAGGACCTTTGAACTTGCCGTACAACGCTCGCCCAAGTCTGGGAGCTGCACGGCGTCACCCGATGGATGCACACTGGAAGCCACCGCCACAACAACGTCATCGTTTGACGACATGTCGTTATCTTGCAGGCCAACAACCGTAGGGATGGGACTGAGAACATCACCACGTGAGTCGTCCACCACACCAACGGCACCGCCGTACCTGTCATCTTGCGCTTTTCCTTTATGCCCTCGCCAGTCTGGCATTTCCTGTTTCTGATGCCGCTGCTTTCCGCTAGCATGTCTATTTGCCCCTTTTCTGGATGCTCCGCCCGTCGCACTCACTTGCGACAAATCCAACGCCGCACGCGATAAGTCGACGGGTGTGCCTAATTCTTCAGCCATGTATTTTACAGATCCATGACGATCACCCTCATAACCGACAAATTCTCCTTTTTTCGTCGCCACCGCGTTACACGGTTCAAAAGCAAGCGTCTCCACTGACGTTTTGCTTCGTACGCGTTCTGAAAACGATTCGCCCCTAAAATGAAGCTTGCTGTTGCTCAACGAGTTCATTTCCGGTTTCATAGGCACCGATCGGTCCTGCGCAGGCTTCAGAATGGATCCCGGCAGAATATTACCCTTGGGGTTTTTACCAGCATCCGTCCTCGGAGCCTCAGGGCCTATTTCATGCGGAGACGTGGCTTCTGTTTGTAATAATTTTCCTGAGGCAGGGCACTGAGCCAAAATGTAGCGCTCCAACCGTTCAATGGTTATCTTCTGCGACTCTAACCTCACGTGCAGCTTCTGGCATTCCTTCTCCGTGATGCGTTGCTCGGTGCGTAATTCATGCACAAGGCCTGCCAATGACATTAAGTGCGAGTGAATGGTGTCACTTGAAAGCATTTCTCTCTCCGTGTGCTGCCCCTTCACGCAGCTACCCACAAGTCGGAAGGGACATACCACGACGGACTCATCCTCATACTCCACGCTACCATCATCATCATTATCATCACCGCAACCATCATTTCCGTCAAGAATTACAAGCCCAGCAAAGACACTCAACTCATCTTCTGTTAACAGGCTTTTCCCCGTTTGTTGCCGACGCTGCTGTTGAAATTGTTTGGGGTCTATTCCTGCTCGATGGAGAATCCATGCTGGAGACAACGAGGGCGGCGACTCCACTTTAGACGGCAGAGACTTTCCATTAAAGCCCTTCGTATTAGTCGCCGCTGCTGCCGTCCAGTTTTCGGATTTTGCATCGTTTGAGAAGTTGTGCCCAGCCTTCTTCTTTTCGTCCGGTTTTCCTTCATTGAATTTTGTGCCGCCAATCGAAACCAACGTGCACAGCGAGTCTGGCGGGTTCACACGTCTGGTCCTATTTCTTGTCGCGACTCCTGCCTCGCACTGGATCTCGGTAATTGGAACGGGTGAACACGACCGCTTCACGTCCTTTTTATGACTCAAACGCCTCAGCCCTGAAGAAGTGACGGTGCGCGCTGTGTCTTGTGCGTTTAAATCCTTTCCTACCGGTGATCTTACGTCGTCTTCCGTTCGCTGCTTTTCAGCTCCTCGTTTCGGAGGGTGCTGCTTTCTTTGTTGCCCGCTCGTTCCTTTTTTCGAATTCGCAACGGCGCCATCCCCGGTGGTGTTTTGGTCTACTGGCGTTTTAACCCCGCCACCGTTCATATGCTTCGCCTCGTTTGTTTAGAAGCCCACGGTGGGTGGATCTCTATGCGTTATATAATTCAGCCCCTTGCATTACACACACAAACACATAAATGAGGGGAGGGAAAAGTCCTGAACAGGCGCATACAACACATTCACTTGTCCTGTAGAAAGAGACACACACGTTGAATTGCACAATAATACAAAGATAAAAAAAAAGGAAACAACAACAATAACAACAACAACTTTGGTGTCTTGTCATTCCGATAACTCTGCATCCATCTGCCACAGTAATTCCCACTCCCGCTCTGTGTAACCCGCGGCACACAACATCCGAGCCGCAAAACGCCGTTCTTCTGGAGAGAAAAGAGCTGTCGGGTCTGCGTAGCCTTCGGCTTCAAGCAATGCAGTGCCCAATTGTAGCATCAACTCCTCCTCCCTTTCATCCATTTCGTCAACAAAATGGGCCCCACCTTCCGCGGTGATGCCGAAGCTACTACGCGTCTCGTTCCACCCATGTATACCATCACCACCAGCAAAGTTCAAGCCGCGCGAGACAGCCAGAGGCACGGAACTTTGTTGTGCTGAAAGGAACAGTTCGCTACCCACGGAGGAGATCACAATCTCATCCAGGGTCACGCACACAAGGCAGACACCGCGGCCGCTGGAGGCCCGAAGAAGACTCGGCTGTTGTTGTTCTTGCGGCAATTCTGTAAAATCACGCACTAAAGCAGAAGATACGCCAGTAGGCATGACTGTCGTTGCGCAGTTGGAAGAAGCCCAAGCTGGGTGCACGGGATTCCCCATAAATCCACCCTTCAAGATTGTAAATGAGGATGCATCTGCTCCCAGGCGTGACTCAGAAATCTCGCTGTTGCTGCCCACAAGGTAGCAGTTTCCCTCTGTGGAGAGAAATACGGTACAAAACTCATCTTGTCGGACACAGAAATTACAAACACACGAAAGAAACCACTGTGGCTTCAAACATCCCGACGCTAGGCACACAATAGTGGCGGAAAACCATTTATTAGGAGGGTATTCATTTCCATTTTCATGTTGTTTTGTACTTAACGTCCTTGGGACCGCCCCCATAGAACCCTCACCGCACGCAGGCGACATCTCAAGGATAAGCCAACGCCCATCTTCGCTGACAATGGCAAACTGCAATTTATTTTTACTCACCGCCACATCCACCGCAAAAGAAACAGGCAAATCATTCTCAAGTAAATCCAATGCCGTCTCACTATCCTCCTTGTAATTTAATAAGGCGCCTGCAGCGGCGGTGTCGCAGACACCACGCTGTAACTGCTGCCTACGTGGCGACAGCAACAATTCTTCACGCGGTACCACGTTACAAGTATCTGGTGAAGAAACCGGAAGGCTCACTGTCGACAGGTCAAAAAAACCGCTCTGTGTGTGGCCCTCATCCATGGAGGACTTCAATGGCCACCGCTGTCGTTGTTGCATTTCTGAGGTTCGACTCATGGAGCATTGCCATAATGGCTGCAAAGGTGTCCTCCGAGTACCCGTCACCTCATAAGGATTTAATACGTCCGTGGTATAAAAGGAGGAGGAATAAGCCGTGTGAATATTTGGACCACCTGTTAATGGAAAATCCCCTAATGGACACTCCTGTGTTGCAACACACCGCAGGTTGCCTGAGCCTCCCCACTCCTTTACATCTTGGCTGGATGCGTTCAATAAAACAAGCCGTTCACCACAACTTACCAGGAGCAATGTTGCACCTGCTACGGTCTGGGTGGATGATCCAATAAACACTGCATCATTTCTGGGAGTAGAACCGTCGAAAGTTGTCTGCGGTGTTGCCGCAGCATTCCTACAAGGGAATAGAGGAGCGTTGATGATGCGCAAATGACCTTCTGTAGCAAACGGCACAGTAAAACACTTCATGGAGGTTACGGGTGCCTGCAGCAAGAGAGATCCAAGACACTCCCCGTCTGTTGTGATGGAGTACACATATATACAATTGTGGGCGCCAAGAAATATCGTCGTGCCACCCACTTCTGCCGTAATATCGCCGCACGTGCAGTTTGGGACGATACAAAAGACATGTGAAGAAGTGGATGGGGGGATTGACTTTTTTCCCTCGTCGTGACCACCCCAGCCGTGATTCATGTGATTGCTGGGCTCCAGAGAGGGTGGCAATCCCCAGTCACACTGACTCTTGCTTTGGAGTGCGTTGCTGGAGGCGGATGGTGGGACTTTGCAACCGCCTGATAGAAACCCCTCCGTGACCTCGCATGTTCCTTCCAGCGTCACCAATACAAGTCGACGGTAGGTTGCGCTATACAACACAATGGAGATGGTTGCGGCAAGCGTGCGGGAGAAGATTGGCATGCGATGGTCCGGCTTCACCACAAGAATTTGCCCCTCCGTGGTACCAACAACAATTTCTTCCACGCCATCGCCATCCACGTCAGATGCGACAAGCGCATTCGGCATGACGGAGCCTTCCCGCGCGTGTTTACGGAACTCCCATGAATCCAACTGAATCGCCGGTAAACGCCGCATTCTATTAAGCCCACGGGATCCACCGGTGCTGCTTGCATTCGTCTCCGCCTTCAGCGAGTAAATACCCACTGACATGTTTGATCTCGCGTCGCCACACCGCCCCGCCACCACACCGCCACCTGCTGCCACAATAGATACGAGGAGAAAAAAAGCAAAACAGTCCAGAAAAAAGCACCAACAAAAAGAAAAAAACAACAACAACAACAAACCGTCCCATCGTTCTTTCTTTCTTTTTCCCTTTATATGTATATAATTTTTCCCCCCTCCTTTCTCGGCCCGTTGGACTCATTCCCATCATTACAAGTGGCGTGAGACGGCTGCCGCAACACCACAACCAACACCAACAACAACAAGATTATCAGAAAGAAGATGACACCACCCCGTTCATGTGTATTTCTGTGTGTCTGTACAAAGGAGCTGAGGATCGAAAAGCGACTACCGCGCGCGGAAGGTTTTAACGCGCGGGTCCCTTGCACCGACACCCTCAAAGCCATGAAAGCGTGGCACAACATCGCTTTCACGGAAGACCTCCTCAAAATCCAATTCCTCTTCTTTGTCCACCAGCATCTCGTGCAGACGGTTAAACTCCTGCTGCACATGTTGCACGCGTGTCGCCTGCACACGACGACCGCAGTTCACATAATTCACAAAGTCCTCCACGACAAAAGGTGATGTGCAGGGGCGCTGCGTCGCCTCATTTTGCATCGCTGCGGAGAAATCATTTTCATCAAATGCCCCATCCTCCTTGTGCTCTGCAAGATGTTTCTCCCACTCAATGCGCTTCTTCACCCCCAGCCGCTCGAGATACTGTTTCACCACCTTTTCATAGACACTGCGATGCCGGCGCGGGTGGATTAAACTCACGGTACCAGAGCGAAAGTCATACTTTGAGTAGTACTCCGCAAAGCGTTGCAGGCAAAAAAAGACAGCCTCACCAAGTTTCTCATCATCCCCTTGTAGCGAGTCATAGATGGCCGGTAGCTTAAAACTCTCCAACTGAAGCTGCACATCAGGCAGCGTCAACTCGCCAAAGTCACCCGTTGGTTTTGAAAAGACAGGCAACAGTCCAAGTTCCTGAAGGACCATAAGTGCCATGGTCGTCACGGTGAAGCTGTTGAATGTGGATCGCTCCGGTGCAATCACCTCCCGTGCTTTACCCCACTCTTTCACAAGGTGAATGTAGGCCCGGTAAAAGTCAGGGAACACCTCACGGATGGCGGCAAGGATCTTTGAGTTTTCCACCCCACCCACGTTTCCAATGCTAAGATCGCAGTGAAGCCCTGAGAGACTGTCGATGAACTGCACCACAGGAATGCGAGCACGAATGTAACGTACATCCTCCATCCCCATTTCTGCTGCCTCCTTTGAGAAGCGCATCATGCGTTTATTGTTCTGCTCATCAACTCGTTCCATTCCCTGAAGCCAGGGTGAAAAGTTGCGATAGGTTAAAGAGAGATCAACATCAGACGTCGGCTTACAGAATCCGCTAACATGCGATCCAAAGAGCTCCACATGTGCCTTGTTAACAGAGCGCAGTCCAATGTCTAATACACGCTCCTGTAGATCTTTCAAAATTGTCTCGTGATCCGTTGGCGGCTGAGAGGCACGGTAATGCGCCATCATGTCCTTGATGAACTTTCGTCGCGCCGCATTCATTCCTTGCGCAGTGACCACCGTGCCGTTGCGTGATGTGAAGTAACTGCGATTAACAGTGAAAGTAGAACTGACAAAACAACAAAAAGGAGAAAGAAGAAGAAGAAAAGAAAGGCGGTAAGTAAACAAAAGAGATTCAAATACAAATCCTAAATATGTGTGAGTTTGCCACCAGGCGCTCAACCAATTCCCAACAGTCGTCTTCCCCTTTTCTCCTCTTATTTCCGTAAATATATATATTTTGTTGTTGTTGTGACTGTATTTCCCGTGGTTGGCAATGGATATTCAGGGGGGGAAGACGTATATCCTTACATATATTTGCACACAAGAAGGAATCAAAGGCAAGAACAAAAATAACAACAATAAAGAAATATAAAAAGAAACAACTGGAGATTCCCTTTTCCTTTTTCCAAAGAATTCATGCAGTTTTTCATTTCTCCGTTCCTTTTATCCACCATTCGAGATTACCCAGTTGAGTGCAAACATTGACAATGATCCAATGCCTCTTTCTTTCTTTTTTTTTTTTTTTAAGTTTGCGCTTCACGCTGCCTCCTTCCCACGTATACATATTATAAATGCATATACAAGGAGGGAATGAGAGAAAAACTGTATCTGAACTCATCCAACGCCACGAGAAGGTCCTCGACCATTCACGGTGCTCACGGCTGTTGCAACATCACTGATTGAGGCGCACCACATCTGCGTTCCGCCATCCACAATGTTCTCCGGCAGGGGAACTTTGACCGTCACGCCCGCACCGTTGGGTAGCATCATTCGACGCCGCACAAATCGCAACAAGAAGAATTTGGCTATCAAAGGCACAGCAAAAAAGTCATTGATATAGTATCGGGTGAAGAGAGTTGACATTTTGAGAGAAAATGTTGGCTCGGACTCCAGCCAGAAAGTACACTGAAGATATGGCTTTCGCCGACTATCCATGGTCGCTCTTTCATACTGCAGCTTTGCACACGCACGAACGTGGGCTTTAATGTATTTTACCTCATTCACTCTAACAGACACCGGAAGAAGCCTACCACGCGCCAAACAAATATCCGCTTGAAGTGAGAAATCTGCACCACCAGAGTATTCTACTTCTGCCTCCAATTCCACGGCAGTTGCTGGAAGCGATGCCGTGTTTCCACCCAATGTCTCATCATAGAGGGAATCAGCGGACCGCATTTCCCCCATGTCATCCGGGGCATGCGGCCCAAGCTGCGCGGTACGGCCCTTCACTTTTTGGGATGCCGGATTGCTGACGCCTGCCGATACAGCCCCTGCAGTGTTAGTGGCAACAGGAACACCAGGAGCACATGGAATTGTAGTCGCCATAGAAGAGTTACCTGCCGCAACAGAACCAACCCCTGCTTGGGGGGTTGAGGATAAGTTCGAAGTAAATTCCGTACCTGTGAGATTTGTCACACGAATGGCACGCACACTCGGCGGCCTACGACCGATTGAATGGACCTTAAAAGTCGCATTTGCCGCAATACCACGGTCCTCAAGCATGGCCTCCAGTCGTTCTTCAATGAAATCTAGCAGTCGCCGAGGCGCCCCTTTCACACCCGTGCTGTCCTCACTGCGGGTGTTATTCCCCTGACCTCTAAGCCGAGAGCCGGCTGCGTCAAATGTTGCGGTCTGCTGCCGCCTCTGGTTTTCTTTCTCATCGTCCATCATCGTCTTCGTCTCTTTTTCCTGCAGCGACACGTAGAACATCTCAATGACGGCGTTAGCGAGACGCTCCATCCAGACACACGTTTCTCCATGGTGGCGAGAGACGCGCGTGCGCCGTGAAGGCAGGTGCCGGAGACGTGTCTTCTTGACATGCAACAGCGCCATAAAAAACAGGACAAACCCTGTGATCCGCACAATGGCAAGCAGAAACGACATCTACCATGCGCTACTCGTCCCCGTTCGCCCAAAGGGTACTGAAAAGAGAAGAGAATCAAAAAGAAAAAAAAAAAAAAAGAAAGACTGGTGGCTGGTGGGTGGTGGGGAAAAAAAAAACTCACAGAAACAGAAAAACGTATACACATCCCAAAATAACCCAAAGGACTGTGTCAAAGAAAACCTTCTTTTATTATTATTATTTTTCACATTCCGACATTTTATGGGCGTGCGCCCAATTCTCCTTGTTGAGCAGCAATTCTTTCCGTTCGTTGTGGCCTCTCTCTCTCTCTTTTATTTTATTTTTTCCCCCCTTTGCCAGCAGCTCCCGCTACATCGTCCTTGAAAGGAAGGGCGGGCTGTTACCGCTATTACTGTTTTCGTTGTCATCATCATGGGCATAAGCCTCATCACTAACATCGTACATGGCAGGGGGTAACTTGTCCGGAACCAACTTTCCCCTACTCGTGAGAGGAATGAAAGGAAGCGACATCCCCTGCGGGTCCGTGGTGTTACGGCCGGGGCGACGCGCAGTCTTGCTGGGCTGCTGAAGGAGTTGCAGCTCAAGACTCTTGAAGTACTTTGCGAAGCGGAGACGCAGCAGAAGAATCAAAACACACAGCAAAATACAAACCAAAATCATTGCCACCTCGGTGCGACGCCTCCAATCGGAATCCATAGATAAAAGAATAACCCAGAATCGGTTGATGAGTGACGGTGACTCGCTGACATTGTTGGAATTCATGCCATGGGCCACACCTTTGGTTGCACTGGCGGTGTCAGACCCAAACAATGTGTGTTGTAATGCCACCATGAGTTTACCTCTCTCGTTTTTAAGCAGAATTTCTAGAAAGAAAGTACGCATAGGGTTGAAAATCACACTTAGCAACACGTTGGTGCCCATCGCTAATAACGTTCCATTGACTGCAAATACCTCCACATGGAGCGCCGTTTCCTCAACAACACGGCCTGCCGCCTCCATTTTATCCCCCTGCACCAGCGCTGTCACGGTGTCAATAGCATTGCGGAGAGCCCCGCCCTCAGGGACTCCAAAGTCTACAAATTGCGTATACGGCCTTGACAAAAACCATGCTGTAATGCGAGAACCACCGGAGGATGAAGGTTCTCCTTTGGACAACTCAGTCTGCCTCCCATCACCTTCCGTGGGGAAATAATCGTCCGGCACGGTTTTTACCATGCGGCTTTCTTTTTTTTTTTTTTTTTTGACTAAAAACAACAACAACAACTGTTCTTTTTGCCAAGTAATTCTTTAATTCAATGTTACAACAATAATAACGTCTGCTGAATAGCCTTCACCACACGGTCAATTTAACACGGGACAAGGACGAGGTATATCTTTACGTTTATATAAATATATATATTTATTTATGTGGATACGCGCAATACCTTAATGATTATGTGGAAGAGAGAGAGAGAGAGAGAGAGAGAGAGAGAGAGAGAGAGAATTGCAAAAAGAAAAAAACAGGTGTACAGGACAAACAGACAACACACACACACACACACGTACCAAATGTATTTATACGCGTACGGACATGTGATACATCACAATGGGCTAGTTTGAATGCAAGCAGACAACATCACACCTTTTTACTGGGGAACGATAGTCATGACGTGCCCATCAGGAATCTTCCCCCTTCCGTTCACTCGCACACACACACACACACACACTCTCTCTCTCCCTCACAGACTCACAGACACAGAGTGAGAAAAGCGCAATATATCACCATGCATCCGCATCCTCCCCACACAGACAGACGGATGAAGATGTGATAAAAATGTCGATAACGTAAATTACAACACAAATAGGGAGAGAAAAAAAAAAAAAAGAAAGGATATCGCCACGTGACGCGTGAGGGCGCATTTTTTAAAAAATTCCCCCCCCCATCCTCCTCTTTCCTCCTCCACTCTTCATTTCTTTTTTTTCTTCTGCTTGCAAGACTGCTTGCAACGATCACATTCATAAGTAACACATAATAATAAAAAAAACAACAACTGAAAAGTCCACGGAGCGAAGGAATGAAAGATGATACGATGCCACGGCAACAAACACAAATCTCCCTGCCCACAGCAGAGAATAATAATAACAGTAATAATGCAAAACTACATGCAAACACAATACAAGATGTCACGCGACTTCCCCCCTCCCCCCGCCTCCCTGTCGCCTTTACAAGAAAAAAAAAAGAGAGAGAGAGAATGAAAGAACCAAGAGTTAATAACACCTTGAAAAAAAAAAAAACGGGTTATTTCTGGTGCTCTGCATTTCGGGCCAAATTCTCCACTTGACCGCGAACATCCCGTATTATCTCGGCCATGGACGCATTCTCATTCCGCAGCGTTTGGCAAAGTGAGATGACGGAGCTCATTTCTTGGTTTCTCAAACTCAGCGAGTGTCGAAGCAGCGTCACTTCCCTTCGTAGGGGTGCAATAATTTCTGTATGACAGAGCTCGACTTCCACACGTCGGTCTGTTAGAGAGCTTATCAGTTCCTCACGCTGTGCCACGACTTCTTGGAGTCGTTCTTGCAATGATTCTTCACGAGCCTTTGACTGCTCCAGCTGTTTTTGCAGCAGTGCCACTTCCTGCTCTTTGCGCTGCAAGCCAAAGTCTATAACCTGCAAGGGTTTTATGCTGGCCACGTAAGCATCGAGGTCCGTGAACATGTTTTCATCATCTTCTTCTTCGTTTTGTCCACTTTGGCTCGCACCATTTTCATGGCTATGGCGAGAACAACCCGCCTGAGCCTCGGGGTCATTCCCATTAGGAACACAAATCTCCTCCTTCATGCGTGATGAACCCCCTTCAACTCCCGACAGATGACTCTCCTCATTAACAGCAGCCAGAGAGGGACTTTCGGCGGACGCGATGGCATCACGATCGCGACGCGACGCATGACAAAGAACTTTTTCTCCCCTGGTTCCTGCCCACGGGGGCGATGCTCCTCGCTGCAATGCCACTTTTCGACGGCGATCATGTCGTGATTGCGCCTCTCTCTCGTTTATCCCACGCGGCTCTGACAATGCCTTGTTTTTTTCCTCCTGTGGGGAGTAAATAAATTTTTGTGGGGGCTGTGACGAGAGCTGCAGTTCATCACCGTGCACAGTACTGCAGGCAAGAATGACAGCGTCAAAGGGCCACATCAGCTCTTGTTCATCTTCTTCGCATGGTGTTGTGACAATTGTCAGATTAACAGCGGCACTGTACGTCATTGTCGTGCGCTGGAGGGACGAGGAACAAGACATGTTATGAACCAATTGGGTATACTTCAGAGGGTCACAATTCACAAACATGGTTTCCACTTTCCCACCACCACTATTATTATGATTATTATGATTGCCATTGCCACCACCTGCATGCACGCCATCCCTAAAACTGGCAGGTTCATATCCAAAAAACATTGGGGGTGGTGAATCCTCCGGTGGGACAACACATGTCGCTTTGATGGCGCCACTACTAATCGTTTTTGCACCTGTGGGCTCTTCCGTATAAGGTGCCTTCAAATACACCTGCAGAACTCGATCACTCAAGCCATCTCCCCTGACGGCACCTTCATTGTTTCGAGCGTCCTTGTATCCCTGGCGCTGGCGGTTCAGTGTTCCAAGTCGCACCGGACATGTTAGAGCGCAGGAAAAAGTGGTCTCTGATTTCTTGCGTCTTACACCTGCAGCGGAGGCGGCTATGGAGGCTGAGCTACGAACGCCGACAGTAAGCGTCTCAGCCCACGCCTCAGACTCCACCATCCTTCGATGCAGGGCAGAGGGTAGGGGTTCGTTGGGGCGCACCAAATGTGAAAATGCCGTTAATTGAGTCCCTTCAAGACGCAGCGTCGTTAACGGCACCACGGCTACGCCATCCTGGGCGGAAATGGCGGAAAACAAAAGCATCACTTGATGTGTTCGACCCAAGCCTGCAGAGAACGCCGTCTGAAACTCTGGTGATTCCTCGCATGTTCTGTATAAGTTGTGCCGCGTCATCATTGCTTCAATGGAAATCCCGTTGCACGCATGGTAATGTCGACGTTCCTCTTCTATTTTTCCCTTTCGTTCTTGCTGTTTCTGTTCCAAAAGCAGCACCACCGATAGAAGGGCTCCCGAAAGGGTCAGTTCAGTGCTTGTTGTTCTCACGGCATAAATGTACCTCTGTTTCTTAGGGACACGACCACCCTCTTTCTTGCGTTGTAATGAAAGGTTAAAGGAGAAGAGATGCAGGAGGTGGTTAAGAAAGTCGGATACCACCGCCGTATTTCCAGTTTTCCGGGACCCGGCATAACTGTCAACCCCACGAAGATGATTGGGAGAAGTCGTCGTTTCATCCCTCATTGTAGGCGTCTGCATCAGAAAGGAAGATGGGTGCTCTTCCACAAAGAATAACGCCATCAGAACAACATGCACGTCGACATTTATTGGTGCCGGTAGAAGCAGTAAGCGTGTGAATAGGATATGCATCGCATTCGCTGCAAGGCACGAGAGGCGGCGAAAAACCAAAAAGCCTGATAGCCTCCGTAGAGTAAACACAAATTGCTTCTCCATTAAAGAAAGTGAGGGATGACTCTTCTCTTGCCCCTTTAAACGTGGGAAGGCACGATGCCACCCGAATTCCAGTTCCTCTTCTTCCGCCGGTGTGAGGCAACATAAAATGCTGGAGAGGTCCCGATCGACTGCTGCCACACTCCGTAGAAGCAGAAGAGTCATTATTTTAAGCGTCAAACGAACCCCCAAATTGCGTGCGATGCGTTGATACTCCGAAGCCTCCCGTTGTTTACTCCCTGCAATGGGCTCCTCCAAATGGTCGTGAGACGCACACGGTACTCCCGGCCTCGACAAGAATGAAAAGGCCACATGGCGCAGTAGATACTGCCACAGTCCATTCTCTGTGAGTGCGGTTATCATAAACTGGTACGACGATGAATCGGCGTCACTGCACAGACAGAAATCACCCTCCTGCGTCGTTGCCTCGTAAAGGGAAAATATCTTCTTTGATGGTACATCGATGTACGACATTGTCGCCTCATCCATATCCCAGCCATCCTCTTCTTCCTGCCAGTGGCTTGGGTTCTGGCAGCCAAGAAGAATAAAAAAGGTGTTGGCAACAACGACAAGAGCGCGCAGTGTCTGAGCATCCCTTTCAATTTCATGCTGCTCGTTTTTTCCTTCGGTGTGTACCCCTCCAGGCTCCAATGTCTGCTCCACAACACGTTTCAAAACATCACATGCCGTTGCAGCCAGTTGAAAAAGGTCAAGCTTGCAAACGAGTGACGTGTTTTCCCCTTCTCCCTTACCATTTTTCTGCCTTTCCTCACGCGTGTCCACTTGCCTCATGCTCCTGCCATTGTCCGTGTGAAATGCTAAATAAACGATAGTGTAAAGCGCCTCAACTCTCTCCTCTAATGTAAAGAAATCGTCCCTGGCCTCTGTGGCCAATTTGGCGGGGGTGCATACGCGGATCAGTGTCTCCATGAGGCCATTATCCACGGCTACAGCAAGCAAAGAACGTCGCCGCAAAGGCGTCTCCCTGTCGCTTTCAACAGCAGCGGTAAAAGGAGGTGACGACACGTCCTCGGCAAAAATCGGGCCCAATGTGCGCCTCACATTCGGCGATGACTGTTCCCCTTGCGACCCACGCGAATCTTCCGGTGTCATTGACGCTGGGAACAATTCCGAGGAACACAAAGTCGGCCTTGAAGACTTGCGTTGCCCCGATGCAGGGCGAAGCGCCCCGTCTGGTGTCGGGTAAAGGACCGGCTTCAACTGCTTAGGCGGGGCCGCATCCTCCGGCACTGCCGCCGCCACTGCGCCGGCCAGCGACCGCCTCACACTTGTCCCTCCCGCTATGGCACGAAGACGCCGAATCGAAATGGCCAGTGGCGGTGTCGTGTCGTCCGCATTCCCCTGTTCCGCGTCTGCAGAGACCCCGAGACGCTGCAGACATGCCTTCTGCACGTGCTGAAAGAGTTGTAGCATTTTTTTTTAAAAATCTCCTGCGACTTCCAATCAAAAAACAAAGGCAAAGGCCCAAACAGAAAACGAATGGAATCCTCCTTCACACACACAGACACACACACACAAAAAGAGAAAGGGAGAGAAAGAAAAAAAGAAAAAAAGAAAAAAAAAAAAAAAGAAACTGCGCCCACCGGCACTCACGAAACAACCCCTAGCAACAACAAGAAAAAAGAATGGACGCAATTCATTTCCTCCCCCACTCGACATCCGGTGGAACAGCAGGGCGTTGGGTGCATGCACACAAGTTCAATGAGTGACTTTTTACGTCCAACAGGAATGATGCCAACTTTTTTCCAAAAAGCCACTCCCATAATATATATTACATCTGCACCGCTGCGGATGGAACACAAAGAGGGATGGCAACAATAATAATAATATTATTATTAATAATAAAGGCATGAAGGAACATCATAATTCCCAACATACATTTGGCAAACAACACAAACGCAAGAATCAACATCCATCCGCCAAAATAATAAAAAAAAAAAAAGCAGTGAATTAAGGACAAGCAACAAAAAGGTATTAAGAAACTAGGAGAACAAAAACAAACAAAAAAAAACTACTCAACAAACGGAAAGCAAAAAAAAAAAAAAATAATAATATCGCCCACTGACCTCCTCACTACCCCCCACTAAAGAGACACACATAACCCCCCCGACAGGTTTTTTCTTCTGCAATGCATCACACTGCATTCAATATAAATATCCTGCCACTCAATCAATCAATCATCGTCACCACTCTTTGTTTACTTTCAACTTTTCAACTCCCCCCCCCCCCCCTCTCCCTTTTTTTTTTTTTACTCTTCTTTAAGCATGCAAATAGGGTTCCTCCCGTGCCACTTGATTCAAGGCCGCAATATCTTCCGGTGTAGATCGACAACAGGCGCCGCAAACAATAATTTCAAACAACCAATCCGTTGCCTCGGGACGTTGCTGCAGCAACTGTAGTAAAAACTTCATAAATGTTATCAAATTCCCACCTCCTCGTGCTAATATTCGCTTTAGGTCCCGCATGGATAACCTTTCTGCCGCTGATGTCTGTATCTGCTGAAGTGGCTTCTTCCACTGTCCATCCGTGAACTTTTCGCCCGAGTTTGGGTAAAGCAGGAGCACCAATGGCCCTTCCGTGTCTTGACGCTTCTTGTGAAGCAGAGCAGTTGCCACAAGACTCACCTCCAGTGGACCACTGCAGTTACACCCCATGCCCACCAGTGCCGTCCCACAATTCCCCCGCAACTCAGAAAGCGCTCCCTCAAATGTGTTGCCGTCTGGAAGTCGAATGGATGATGCGGCGGCGTTCCACCAGTTGTCCAGGGCGTCATCATCCGCGTTCTCGGGAAGGGGATTTTTTACAGGCACCGCGATAAAACTAAAACAAAAAGGCGCAGTACGCAGAATTTCGTGTTGATTTACAAAAGAAAGGATACCAAGCGCCTCATCCAGACGTGGAAAAGTTTCCAGCAAGAGGAAGTCCACCTTGAACGCATGCTTCTCACCCACATTGCACAGAAACGCTTCTAACCGGCGGGCGTGAAACGCATTGATGACGGCTTCATGTATGGAGTATTCGCCAAGGTATTCCTGTCCCCCTGGCAAGGAGGAACCATACGGCCCCAGACTCCCTGCCAACAAAACAACTCGTTCCTGTCCATTGTCTTTGATGGAAGAAAGTGCATAACGAAACACATCAATACCGCCAGTCCTTCTTTCTTTTGCCGTGCTCTCCTCGGTTAATCCTTTTTGTTTTCGTTGTGGCATGGTGTGACGTGCTGCCTGGACTGCACGGTCCACCAGCTCACACATGGTCACTTTTGACGCCGCACATCCCTCTTCATGCATTTGGTAGGTGCACGTTAAGAGCACGTCGCATCCAGCATCAATGTATGCCCGATGGGCACGTTTAACCAAATCCATTTCTGAAAGAAGAACGGAGGAAGACCACATTGATCCTGCCTTGGCGTAGTCGACATCCCATGACTCCAGAAGTGTACCCATCGCCCCGTCCTTTATGAGAACCCCAGTAAATTGCCGAGTACTCATCCCTGTCGTAAAAGTAACGAATGCCTTCTCTTTCCTTGATGTCCTTCTCTCAGTCTCCTTTCAATCTTTTTTTTTTCCTTTTCGTTTTCTCACGTTGTGCTCGTTGTTTATCTGCCGGCAGACATAATACTGAAATTTACGGAAGATATCCTCTCCGCCTCCCTTCACCCCACTTTAGAGAGAGGGGAAAAACCGGCCAAAAGAACAAAATAAAAGAGCCATAAGAAAAGCAACAACAACAACAACAACAAACAAATGTTGCGCATGCACCCTTCCCCCACCCCACCCGCCAAAAAACAACAACAACAAAAACGCATTATCTTCAGAAGATGCCATGCCCACCACCACCTCTTTTTGCCTCCAGGCATTTCTCTTTTATTTTTTCTTTTTCTTTTTTTTCATCTTCCCAATTTCCCATCCACATGTTGTTATCATTAACACTCATATCAACATTATCATTATTATTATTTCCCCCACTCCTTTCATATAACACGCCAATGAAAAAAAAAGAAAAAAAGAAAAAAGCAACAACAGATCAGTTCTTTGCAGTTATCCCGTTTCGAATCTTCACTTCCCCCCCCCCTCCCCAGCTTTAACATCATCTTCCAACAACTCCGCCAAACACACACACAAAACAAAACAAAACAAGACAAAAAAAAAAGGAAAACAACAACCTTGGCCCAAGGAATTTATACAAATGTCTATTCCACACGCATATATCTGTGTATATACGCCTCCGCTTCTCGTACTTCCCGTCCGTGAGAGCAACCAAGCGAAGAACACGCATTTATTTATGCCAACGTAGTGATCAACATGATTGCTTTTTTGTTTTTCTTCTTTTCTTCTTAGATCCTAAAAGCAACGGATGAGACGCCTTCCCTCTTCATTAAATTTTTTTTTTCCTTCTTTTTTTTCTTTTTTTTTTTTAACTTTAAAAGTCAAATCTTTCCGCATTTCCCCTTCGTAACGACACGAGTTTGTCTCGGTAGTGCCACGTGGAAAATGGAAAGATAAATATATAGATGTATGGAGATCTATTTTCCTTCATTCGTACCAGCGACTGAATGAATGTAGCGTTCCCATCTCCCTTCATCTGTCAACATCCAACACCGCTGCGCCAAAGGAAGTCAGGGAGAACAAACAATCAAACGCACACACACACACGCAGACACGCGGAAGCCCTCAACAGTATTCATATAACGACTCTATCTCGTTACATTTTACGTTGCGGCTCCATTTCCCACATCGCCATCCCCCCTTTTTTTTGTTAATATATATTTTTTTTTACGTTTCCTCTTTGTCTGTTTTTTTTTTTTTTTTTGTAAGTTGCGTAGGGGCCTTCTTTTTTTTCTTCTGGTTTTTCGTGCTAATACCTTGGAGGGTAGTCGTTGTGTTCCCCTCCATTTCTGTTTTCTCATTCTCTTACGTGTGTGTGTGTGTGTGTGTGTGTCCTTTTCATACCTCCGCTCTTCGGACGCCTGCCTCAAAGTACCTCTCCGTACATGTGTCCCCACAATTTGGACTACAACGTCTTGACACGGCGTGCGGCGCACGATTCCGGCCATTTGTACTCCTTCTTCGAGGCCGCAGCCATGAATGCGAGGTACGGCGGCGATGGGTCCATGGGCGACGACACAAACTCTGGGTGGAACTGAACAGCGAGGAAGAAGCGGAGAGACGGAATCTCAATCGCCTCCACACGCGTGTGCGGACCAAACGTCGGGTCCGACACACCACTGATCAAAACTCCGGCCCCACGCAATTGGCCAAGATATGTTGTGTTCACCTCATATCTGTGACGATGGCGCTCCACGACGAAGTCAGCACCGGAGTATATTGTGGACATGATGGAGTTCTTTTCTACAAGATGCACATTGCGGGCACCCAAGTGCATGTTCGCCCCCATACTATGGCGATCACAGTCCATGATGCGCACAATCTGATGTGTGCTGGAAGGGTCAAACTCCTCACTGTTGGCGTCCTTCCACCCAAGCTCTTCACGGCACACTTGAATGAGGGCGACCTGCATGCCCAAACAGACACCGAAGTAGGGAATGTTGTGGTGCCGCGCCAATGCCACCGCAGCACACTTGCCATCCACACCACGTTTACCGAAGCCGCCAGGAACGAAGATGCCGTCACACTCGAGAATTGCCTTCTTGGCCTCCTCCGCGTTGGGGCCCTCCAACATTTCTGATTCCACATAGAGAATGTCAAGCCGCACATGGAGGGC